>NW_028277112.1:60932348-61235378 GCF_059951505.1 Python bivittatus | reverse complement strand
TGTGAACGGGAATTGATAGATTCAGAAATAATACAGTACTGCAAGGAACAATTAAGTTCAGTTCATTCCGTTTTAGATATTTTTAAAGCTATTAAAATATGTCAACATTAAGCCAAAGAAAAAAGTTCCATATCCATTAAAATGCATGGGACACAGCCCAACCATATACATTTCCCCCTGAAATATGAAATAGGAAGGCAATCCATGGAAAGGGTTTCCCATCACATTAGGGAGAGGCACTTACTGAGATGAACAGATCCTTAACCACGTAGGGCTAAAGATACTGAAATGTCTCTGTGTAAGCCACACTCCAGGTCTTCTCAATGCTTTGGAAGACTCCCAAGCCATTTGTATAAATTAGGCTGAACTGGATATCTAAATTAGCTGAGATGAATGGAATTCTATACTCAAAGATGTTAACTTGTGGCACTGGTCTAAAGACCTGCCCTGTATGGTTGAAAGAAATCTTAGATGGCCTTTGTGATACAGAGTTGGAGAAATTCTACCTATAGTTTCAGAAGAGCTCTTCTTTCTATGAAAACAAAAGAAGCAGAATCCATTACCACAATCAAGTGACATAACAAAAGGTATACTGTGATACACTTTACAGACCAAACAATATAATTGTACCAAGTTCTAACTATAAACACAGAAAACAATCGTCACTGCATTTACGAATTCCCCAAAGAAATATACTTCCTTGCTTTAAATCTAGTAATTTCTAGCTTAATAGCAAAAAACATACAGGTTATCTGAAATTAGATACTCCATCTAGCTAATTCAAAATAGACTATAATATTGGAAGAGAGCTAAGTCTGACTGATCTCCTTGAAGGAAAGTGTTCCATAACTACTATACAAATGAAAAGACACTGCCCCCGGTTCCCCTCAAATAAAATATTTCTCCTCAGAAGATCTTAGAATTCATTTGAAAACATGAGAAATGAGAATATACTTGCTGAATCAGGTTTAGGCCCATCTAGACAGCATTCTGTCTCACATAGCCCTCCAGATGCATCTAGGAGGCCTACAAGTAGGACATCCAAAGAGTGCTCCTCTCCCATTGTTGGCCTCATGTATCTGGGGTGTAGAGGTGGACCACACCCCTGCCTGAAAGTAGCAGTCAGTCATCAAGGCTAGTAGCCACTAATAAACCTGTCCTCCAGGAATTTGTTTAGTTCTCTTTTCAAGTCATCTAAACTAGCAGAACACCACATCTTGTGGCAGCTTATTCTACAGGTTGATTACATGGTACATGAAGAAATATTTCTTCTTATCAGTTTTGAACTTCTACTAGTCAGTTTCATTGGGTAGCCTCTAGTTCTAGTATTATGGGAGATGGAGAAAAACGTATCCCTGTTCGCTCTTTCTTTACCATGCATAACTTTATAAATCTCAATCATATCTCCTTGTGTTTTTTCTCTAAACAGTTCCAATCATTCCACTATGTCCTCATACATGTTCAATCATCTTAGTTGTCCTGTTCTGCACCTTCTCTAGCTCTACAATATCCTTCTTGATATACAGTTCTGATATACCAGAACCGTTCACACTATTCCAAATGTGGTTGCTCTATAGATATGTATAGGGGCATTATAATACCAGCTGATTTTTTTGCCTACCTCTTTTCAAATAACTATGAACATGGAATTTGCCTCCTTTAGTGTTGCTGCATATTGTGTAGATGATTTCACTGAACTATCCACAATGACTCCAAGATCTCTTTCTTCTAGGCACTAACAGCTCAATCCTCATCATTTAATAAGTGAAGCATGGATTACTAGCTCCAATGCTCATTACTTTACATTTGCTGACACTGAACTGCATCTGCCATTTAATGGTACAGACAGATCCCTTTGGAACTGTTCACAGTCCATTTCTGTCTTTACCACCTTAAATAATTTTGATTCATCTGCAAATTTTGCCACCTCACTGGATATCCCTAACTCTAAATAGTTTATAAAATGTTGAACAGTACTGGATCCAATAAAGATCCTTGCAGGACCCCACTTCTTACTTTCTTTCATTGTGAAAATTGCCCATTTATGCCTCCTGTTTCTTTTCTATTGCTCAGCCAACTACCAATATATCAGAGGACCTCCTCTGCAATTCCATGGTTGCTAAGCAAGTATTCATCAGTATTTTTAATGAGGAACTTTGTTAAAAGTGTTTTGAAAGTCGAAGTATGGAATCTCAACAGGGTCACTTCCACCCACATGTTTGTGGACACCATGAAAGAAGGCATTCCTTTAGAGATCCTCATCTACACTTCTACTCACTTCACTCACACCATTGCCCATCTCCAGAGACCTTTCTGCTAAAGGGGGCAAAAAGAAGCAAATTTAAAGAAAACGGAAACTCAGTAAAAACAAAAACAAAAAAACAATGGGTTGGATTGGTTACATTCAGTTCAGAGAAGTGAAGGAGTAAAACTGGCTTTTTAATGTCTCCCAGTTCAAGACAATTTTGGTTTCTAGAGGGCTTCTGCAGTACAGATAATCTCATAACAGTCTTATTCAATCTAACTTTTAGGTACATTGGAACTGCAAATCTCAGAGTTCCTATTGGTAAAGAATTCAGGGAACTACAATCCCAGTGCATATGATGGATACCAGACTGGAAAAGACTGCATCACCCTTATTTCACCTGTAGCAAAATCAGAACTGAACAGCTAACTATTGATACAAGTAACAAAACCACCCTACTACACTACCACAGGGGAGAAAGTCTCTCTATCCCTCAGACCTACTACAGAGTAGAAACAATTCCTGAATCAAGAGACAATAAACATAATCATGTTACTATTGAAATTTTGCTCTGTTCTCTCTGATTTAATGTTTCTGTATCAATGTGGGGTTAATTGTGCTATGATAAATACATCTTGGTTAACAGTGATGCTATTCAACAGAAAGCAACATCCAAATACCAACCAATTACATCAGTTCTTTTTTTCCTTCCTAAAGGAATATTAGTGGGATGGGGAGAAGAGGATTTAAGGACCTAGCACAAATCAGTGGGTGGATCATCAAGGGATATGTTTTGGAAATTTGTTTTCTTCCCACATAGGTGTGGGAATAATACATCACACAGGGACTGGAATGTTTGTGACATTATATTGAAAAATTTCCAGAAAAATCTGCCGTCTTCAGGAATGCACAACTTTCTCCTAATATTTCCTTTTAAACACACACACACACACAAACTAAGAAAGCTCACATACAAACTAGCTAAATTTAAAAGGGGGAGGGAGTCAAAATTGTAATTGCTCAAAATGTTAACCTTTAGATTGGATGTGCTTTCCAGAAATCCACATCCTGCAGAAATGTGACCGTGTGCATGCATGCCAATCTCAGGGCCTCCATTCTGTGTCCTCTTCAGTGGAAGGCGCTGACATGCGCATCTGGCTTGGAGAATGGTGTGAGCAGAAAACAATACCCTAATCAAGGAACTATCAAGGAGAAAACCACTCTCCAACAACACTGGCAGGGCCAGCTACTGTACATAGACAGGTAACAAAACCCACACTCACTAGCACTGATGATGCTACCTAGTTGGGTAATGAAACATCTGCCAGCAAACAACCAAGCTCAGAGAGCACCAAGGACTCCAGGCTGTGACTTATCTCAGACAGCCCTCAGAAAGAATCTGCATAGAGACCCATGATCACTGCCAGCCCTTCTAGGCTGCAGATCTGGAGGACAATGGTTTTGTCAAGTCATTTGGGCACTGGAAGCAAAAGAAAACAAAATCTCAACAAGTGCTTTCCCCTAGGAATTACAATTCCATGAATTCAGTGACTATTTATTTATCATTTTCTGATTTATTCAAATCACCAGCCTGAGGTAGCCACCTTATTCTATGTAATAGAAGAACCGGATTTGGGCAGTATTTTATTTTCTTCTACGAGGAGTACAATGTGGCTGTTCTGGAGTTTTGTCAAGCTCTCCATAATGAATACCTAATCCACAATTAAGACTACAGGCACTTTTTTCACTAAAAGACGGAAATTATTTTTAAAAAGAAGACTAGAGCTAAGCCCGTCACTTCATGCTGTGCTTGAGTAAGGTTGATATACTTAAAACAGAAGGCCTGAGAGAAGATTGAGTAAGGCATACAAGTATGTGGTTGCTGTTATGCACTTTCCTATTTTGTAATTTGGCAATTACCATCTCTTAGAAATTCTAAGTGGATTCTAGTAAGTGGCTTTTATTTAAATGTCTGAAATGCGTAATTCAAATAGCAACAGGAGACAGAAAATAGCTTGCATGCTTTACCACTAGCTGAAACACTGTGAACAATAGAAGAATCAGATATGTTTATGGTAGCTCCAACTTTTTCATTTCTGGAAATATTTTTTTTAAAGAAGAACAAATTTCTGTTCCTCTCAGGTTTTGTTTTTAAGTGAGATATGTCTAGAAGTCTGCTTTCAAATCCATTTGTCCAAATATACTGCTTGTGGTGCCTGTCATGGGAAAGGAATGACAGGAAAACACTTCAGGCACATCATGGAATGAACTTGCATGTAACTCTGAAGGCATTTAAGACAGTTACAGTGATATGAATGGACTGTCATTAAAGCTGTAGAATTCATCATACCATGTCATTATGATCACCAACTTGGACAGATTTAAAGGGGGATCAGACAATTTGAAGAGTACTAGCTAGCACTGTGCAAAACTCAGATTCCAGAATGTTCTGTGCCCCACCCCCAAAGTCAAACCACCTAGTTGACCATTCCACTCCAGAGAAGCAGTTTAATGATAACCACTTTTGGTTCAGAATATTAACTTCCAGAAACCATCAAAACATCCCATAGTCTGGGAGGAGGTTCAGCAAGGCTCAGAGGAGGAATGGAACATTCCAAAGTTTCCTTGGAAGTTCCATTTCCAAATCTGTGAATTTTGCATATCTCTGATACTAATCAGAACTAATTTTGTATCATTTCTAGAGATCTTACATAATTTCTGCTCCAAACAGCATTTGTGGGATGATTTTCCCATAGAACATTTTAATTAATACTAATCTGCCTTCTTCCATATTATAAATATTTCACAACCACCCCAATTACCTTAATTGTTGTTATTTTAATATACTCTGCATGAACTCTACAAGATAATATCCCATTAAATAGTATTCCTAAATATTTAAACTACTGTTCTATAGTGGCTTCTCCAATAGACCAATTAAATTTTGGGGGCCATAAGCTGAATTGGACTTTTCCTCAATTAAAGCTCTTATTGATAAGGTTCTGCTTAGCTTTTGCAAACATACCTTTCTACAAGAGTCCAAATGTTGGGTTACAATGCTTGTATCTATTAATCCAGCTGGACTGGAAATCTGCCTTTTTGAATTGCTGGGTAAATGACTGAATGATTAAATGCCATCAAGCCAGTGTTGACTCTTAGCCACCACATAGATAGATTTTCTCCATGATGATTTGTCATGACAGTGGTGCACCCCCTTCACAGGAGGCCATTCTTGAACCTAACAGTTTCTGACAATTAACAACCAGTCTCCAACTGTCAGCCCTCCAAGTACTCCAGACCAGGAAACCAAACCAAAAATTCTAATACTACCTTTATTGTAAGATTATAGCAACAGAATCTTGCAAGTCTAAAGCACTTCCCTCCTCCCCTGCCTTTACGTTCCAGAAAACTAGGGAGGGCCCCTTCTGAGGTATTTTCTTTACCTCCATTCCTGCTTTGGACTCAGATTTATCAGACCCTTGTCCAGGCTGCAGCTCTTCCTCCTGCATTACACCAACCTTCCCTTTTTGGAGAAAGTTGTTGAGAAGGTGGTCAGTCTGCAGCTGATGAAAACCCTGGAGGAAATGGATCATCTAGTCTAGATTATCTATTTCAGTCTGGTTTCAGGCCAGGATTTAGTACTGAGATAGCCATATCTGAAACCACTGGGTGAGGGCATCTGCTGCTTTGGGGTTCAGTATCATCAGTATCCAATTCTGTCTGTTGCACCCTTTCCTAGATCGGGGGGCGGGGGCTTCAGACAATCACTCATGCCCTAGTTACCTCATGGCTTGATTACTGCAACATGCTCTACATAGGACTGCCCTTGAAGACCTCCCAGAAGCTTCAACTGGTCCAGAATGCAGTGGTGCAAGTATGCCCATGTAACATCTCTGCTTTCCAAGCTGCACTGGTTGCCAGTTTGCTTCCAGGTATGATTCAAGGTGCTGGTTGTTATCTATAAAGCCCTACATGGCATAGGTCCTGGTTACTTGAGGGACTGGCTGTCTCCCATTACATCTGCCTGGCTAATTCGATCCTGCAGGGCTGGCATGCTCTGGGTTCCTTCGATTAAACAATGTCATCTATCTGGACCCCAGAAGTATGCCTTCTCTGTAGCAGCACCTGTCCTCTGGAATGAGGTTCCCCACAAAATCCAGATGGCCTCCACTCTACTGTTCTTTGGAAGAGCCATGAAGACCTGGCTCTTCACCCAGGCCTTTGGTGAGGGAGAGTGAGACCCCTCGCTTCATTGCGCTTTCCCTCTTTTATTTTTATCTTTTATCTTTTATTATTTTTATTGTGATTTCTCCATTTGATTGTTGTGAGCTACTCAGAGTTGTTGAGAGTTGGATGGCATACAAATTTAATAAATTCTGGTTGGTTGCACAGTCAGCCAGAAGTTTATTCTGGATTTGGCATTTTTATCCACCTATCGAGTCCTTCCCAAGGATCTGGGGTAGGCAGATGTTGTTTGATGGTGTTAAAGGTATCATTACAGGATATAAGCTGCGCTGCTGCTGCTGCTGCTGCTGCTGCTGATTATTATTATTATTATTATTATTATTATTATTATTATTATTATTCCCAATCTGGTCCTTCAGGTCTTCCAACAGTGCACCCATCACTGCTGAAACTGTCCACATCTATCTTGCTGCTAGTTGTCCTCTTCTTCTCTTTCCTTCCACCTTTCCTAGCATGATAGAGTTCTCTAGAGAGGTAGGTCTTCACATAATACATCCAAAGTATAATAATTTGGGCGTGGTCATATGTGCTTCGAGTGAGAACACTGGGCTGATTCAGAACTAGACTTATAAAAGAGTTATTTAGTCAATATAGCCTTCTACAAAGCTTAGCAAGCATTTGCAGCTGATACTAGCCATGATTACACTGGGCTTCCAGAGCCCCTTTACAAAAATCAGTGGCTGTAGATTAACTCCAGAATATCACTTGGTAGGAATTCTAGTAGAAGGATAGTACTGAATTCATGTCCATTGTTATGGGATTCCCATAAAATATCTGGTTGGCCACTAATTTTTAACCTGAGTTTTATTCACTGAAAATAAAATTTATTTATTTTAAAATTACTTGAACTTGATTCATTAAAACATTATTTATTTCACTTGGATACCACCAAATTCAGCAAACTGACTCATGATGGTTTACAGCAAAAAAACCCATCCACCTTAAGGAACAATAAAACAGTATTTTTGCCGATTCCCTAAAATTAAGAGTAAAACCACAATAGCAAGAATCAGAAAAGGGGAAAAGTACAAATTTTTAAAAAAAAATTAGTCACAACTACATTGAAAAACCAAGCTCTATATCCAGAATTATAGCTTATACAGGCAGCAGCCATATACCTACATTAATAACTTGCTCCAGAAATTAATTTGGTACATCAAAGACCTTTCTAACTAATGTTTTTCCTAGATCAGAAACTCTAAGACCATCTGCTATTCTTCAGGGCATGTAAGTGACCTTTTCAGCAGAGACCTGTATAAATTGCTATAATGGGGGTTGCTCATGTGTGTGCACTCAAGGACTCTCAAACACACCACTTGTTCATCTTCCTCCATCCAGACAAACCTGGGTACAGTGTTACAGAGGAAGGAAACAGCAATGCAGGTTTGTCATCCCCTACCCCAACAACCCTACTTGCAAATCTCTGTGTTTTCCATTGTGAGAAGCTGTAGCTTATGAGTAGGATAATTAGATGGGGAAGTGCCCCTTTTCTCTCCCAGGCCTGTTTCCCACTGCTGTTAATAACATAGCTATGTGTTCCCTATTAGCCAGCTGATCTAGATCAGCAAACGTGCAAGAAATAGGTAGCTCTTTCCATAGTTCCATGGCCCGCAATCCCAGAAGCCCCCTGCTCTTGTGTGTAGACACCTGTGGATACAAGGGCAGATTCTCCAAAGATCTTACGGCCCATATGAGACGATGTATGCCCATGGAAAATGCTGCTTTCTAAAAAGGCTGTTTGCACAGCAGCCTTCTCATTGAGGATTGCAATAAAGCAAGTATATGACTGCATCTTGCTCACTTCCTCCATTAGGCATCTGAAATAAATGGACCATATCAAACACGGTGTTACTAATATCGCTTTAATCAGTGGTTTGTTTTTCAATGTCTGGGGGAGGGGGAAGACCATGACAGGCAGAAAACGAGGAGCCCAACAAATCTTTAATTAAAATGCTAGGGAATGACAGCACAATGAGATAAATACCTCTCTGTAGTTTCCAAAAGGAAATTGCTGGTGAGGGAAAACAGCAAGAGCAAGCTCTCGTATCAGTTAAGAAAATGAAGAACTGGCTAACAACAATTTGCTTCAAAACAGGATCGGCATTCCAGTGGAAACCCAGGCTTAAAGGTTTAGCTAGTATAACTCACCGCTGATACTGCCTCATAACATACTGAGAACAAGCACCAATCTGTTTGCGTTAAATCTTTATTTCCTCTCTACTTGGACATAACTCTCTTATCCACTAAAATATATTTTAGTATCTCTGAGGTTCTTTCCTTGCCAGATATATTTTGACAAGCAAAACAAACAAGCAAAACCCCCTAAAGTTTTTGTTTTGTTTTTTTAAATTTGGTTTAAGCTTGTGGCAATGGATGGTCTTGAAAATTTAGACTGGGGTGGGGGCAGGGGGGAGAGTGTGTGTCCCAATGTCACAGTACGTTCTAATGCTTGGTGACAATCCCAGTCAGTTTTGCTAGCGGTTAATAAGTGTTAACAGTGAAGAGGACATATGTCTTCCCTTACGGACATTTTGGATTCAGAAAGAATCACTGAAAAATTCACAGGCATTTGGTATAAACCACAGTGATTAATAACAGCAATAACAAAATACACACTATGATGTCACGAAACAAACCCCAGACCTTTGTACTTGCGTCCCAAGTATATAAATCATGCAGTTTGCCTGACATCTCCAATGCATGTCCATGTGGGTTTATGGAAAACTTTGGCAACTTACATTTCCTATTATCTCAGTGCTTCTCCAAATTTAACAATAAACTGGACAAAGACTTTTCTCTGAGTCATGAGCTGACTTTCAAAATGATGAAATAACATTAAAGGCTTAGAATGAATCTGTCTGATCCCAATGCATTGTACAGTATTTTTCATCTGTTTGAAGCTCAAAATTTCAGTCAGACATAATGTTGGCAGACACTGAGACTTCAGGGACTTGAAAGGACTATGAATTTTCAAAGTTGATTCTACTTCATGTTCAGCTGTTTTTCCAGTATGATTCCTGCTCAGATGAGTAAAAGTTTTGTAAATCTTTCGAACATTTAAAATGATGCAATTCCATTTCACATGGGAAATTTTAAAAATAGCTTCCTCTACTGTGATGACCCCTGTGTGAAGTTAATGCTGGTTGATTAACTACATTAGAATTTTTCAAAAGCTATAAGGAAGCTATAAGGAAACTGGAACTTAAAGAAAACAGAAGAAGGAAATAGGGAAGAACATTGTATATAGCTTCATATATTACAAAACTGAAAACAGGATCTTTTTTTTTAAAAAAAAAAAGCATTCACATGCTGACCTTGAAGTCAAGCATTAAAAAGGAAGGCTTTAAACGAGAAATGTACATAATCCTCATGTTCATGCTGTATAAACAAATGGAAACTTTATTTAAATTAGTTTTTTTTTAAAATGAGCATTTGTGTCAACAGATTCAATTATTTGACTTAACTGAAATAGCAGTGGGGGAAAGGAGATCTAAATGCTAAGTTTGGGGGAAAATATTGAGAATCTTATTTTAGATAAAACCAGAGGCAATACAGTCTACATTCTCATTCAGTCCTTTGTTGCTTCCTACAAAAACATAGTGATGTCTACCAATACCTTACCGTTAAATGCCATTGAAACATTACCCTACACAAAAAGAAGCCATATCTAAATTACTGAAGGAAGCTCCTGCTTTGGTTATCATAACTGAGAATTACTGCACATTTTCTCCTCCACTTTACTTCATCTGATTGCTTCTCTAAATGCATCTATTCTGTTTGCAGGGGAAGCTACTTGAAGAAAAGGCCATTTTTTAAGACATTGTGAGGCCTACTTGGGGACAAGAGGCCTTTTCATAAATAAAGATTATGCTACAGCCTAACTCTTTGGAGCATGCTAGGATCTCATTTATTGATGATTTAATTAAAAGGACCTATCAGGGCATCAGGGAGCTTGGCAGGTTCCATGGGAACTGGGCAAGAAAACAATGAGTTACCCGTGATTGAAGCCTACAGCATCACTACAAAGTCCATCCCAAGGATCAATATTATTAGTACAGTGCAAATTGCACTGATAGTTAAGCCCACATTTATTTATAAGATGGGGTGAAACCAAAGCATGGAATGGATGTCAGGCATTATATTTCCACAAATTTGCTCCAGTACAGTTACATCCTTGGAGCCAAGACAGATCTCCGTCTATGTACTTTGGTACCAAACAAACAAAAAATCTCAGTTTTTAAATGGAAAAATAGATATACAGAACTATCAGTTAGAAGTGGCTATGTGTACATGTTAAAAAGGGTAGACCCATTTATTTATTTACCTAGGTTTGCCTAAGGCAGCAAATCCCAGCTAATCAGATAACAAATGAGATAAAAATAATTCAATTACAATATGACAAGCACAATAAAATAATAAGAGTATCATGTAAATAGAGAATAAGTTGGAATAAATATACAGCAGTGTTATAGCAACAGCCAATTATAATTAGTAAAAAAACAACTGATGAATAATGAAGTTTTAAAAAGTAGCATAAGGTGGCAGACAATGAAGTTGATCCCCACTACAGTAAATGTTGGAAGCAATCATCGGTGAAGAATCCAGCCTTCACCTATTATATTGCAGAAAATCAGTCCCTGGAATGCCATTTATCATACGTGAATTTACAGCTGAGGGTATCTAATGCATATTTTGCCACATAAGACTTGGTCCTTCTTGCTCCTGAGTAGGAGTAGCAAAAAGTGAATTGGTTTTAAGATCAAGAGGGAATCTGGCTGCAACAGCACGTCCTTGCTGGCTGCTTTTCATTTCTGCTCTTGCAAGCTGTGCTGCTCCAGGCAGCGACACAACCACTGTTTCTGAAAACAGTTGCCTTCCGCAGTTGCCAAGCCCACTAAACCATCTCTGAATGCAGAAAAAAAAAAAGACAGCCCTCCAAAGTCAAGGGTAGAAGTTGTGAAGGACAGCCTAGCTCACCCCCAATGCAGGCCCTGAATGGAAATTCATCTAAATTGGAGATTATAGTAATTCCAACATCCTAAATTGTCCTTGTTCCGTACAATAGGATAAGACAGTTCTGCTTTGTTGCTCCCTGTGTCTGGAATTTCTCTGCAGATCACCTATGTAGAATTAGAGATCTCCTCTATCAAACCCAACTTTTTCAGGAAGCCTTTCTCCCACATTACCCTCCCTTTTCCAAATGCTCTTTTCCCGTCTTGCATCCCTTATTGTAGAGCGGCTGAAGTGCATTCATCCCTATTAGAGCATACAGTAGCTCTATCTTGGCTTGTCTGCCTACAAAACTTGGCAAAGCGGCACAAGCACTGAGGGCACTGTTTCAATAAACAACCATTTCTGCCTAGATGTGTCTGGGTACAAACAGCGCCAGTGCATCCAAACACACAAAGAAGCAGATGCTAGCGTGAGGTAATCTTGGAGCTTCCAAGGATGCGCTTAAGTGGAGATGGTCAAGCTACGCTTTTGGTAATCCTAGAGCAAATACTTTTGCCGAATCTGGTGCTCTAAGGATAATTAACGATGGCATTAAATTGATGAAGGTAAAGTTTCCTTGCATGAGCAAGGTCTGCTGTCCAGCTTCAAATCTTAAACAAGAATCCTGCCTTTAAGATAGTTCGTACTAATGCCAACACCTAGTTTCAACTATGCCTGGGGGCAAGGAATGAGTAAAGGCAAGTGAAAGCAGGATTCCTTTCCATTCCCAATTATTTCACTAAGAAAAATGATGAGGTAGCTTGTAAGCAACTGTTGAAAAGGATTCTGATTTTGCATCTGCACCAGTTCATACATATGCATTTAAATTACACATAATTAGTCTCACAGTTGCTCTGTCTCTCACAAGCAGACATATAGCTTAGAGTTTAGGTATAAACATTTTCATTTTTCTCAGAAGACTGCCATCACACGCCTTCCATTTTAGACACCGGATGTTCCTTTCCTCTGTTTGCTGCTTAATATAAACTAAACTCTTTCACCCCACTAGTGCAATAGATTCTTGCTCTGAGGGGAAAAAAAAGTGCTATGCGCTATGCAGATCTATAAAATGTACACAGACCTTGAAGCATGTGGTTTGCATACTCCACACCTAGTGAAGTATGCACATGGTGAAATCTCGTCTTAGGAAATGCACAAACATTGCTCATGATACCCAAACTCCTGCATAGCAAGATTCTGTATATTACTGACTTATGCTGACATGCACATAAGTATTAGAGAGAGAGAGAGAGAACTACATAAATGAAATACAATTATTCCAAGGAAATGTTCTTTATTCGTGGATGTAAGTGCAACAACATTTTCATCTCAGAGAAAAATCAACATAAACAGACGGTTAAAAGTCCTATTGAGGTTTTCAAGGAGACAAATGTAAAAACATCTTACTTTTTTTGGTCTTTTTTGGCATATTAAAGCTTAATAAAAAGCAATATTTGCCTATCTCTTAAGATTTTAGGTATGTTTTTGAAAATAAAAATGCCATGTGAGCATTGAGTATCCAGAGCTACCTACACATATTATATGCTGTGTAGTTTTGTCACAACCGTATGTGCTTTACACTTGCTAGGCATATGCCACCAGTAGCATATGGTTTGAGATAACTTCCTGAAGTACTAGATGTACTCATCTTGAATCCACTGAAGATTCTACTGTTCTAATGAGAGCTAATTTTAAAAGCACAGAAATAAAGCAAGGGGGCTGAATGCAAAAGTACAAAGAGGAGATTATTTCAGGTTTTGGAAATGGGACAGTATGGGACATTTTCAAGAATAGGTGTCTGAGTGTGTCTATGTGTGTGTGTGAGTGTGTATAGTGTCTCCCCAAGTCAGTACTGACTCCTGATGACTAAACAGACAAGTCCATGAACTTTTCTTGGCAGTATTTTCAGAAATGGTTTGCCATTGCCTGCTTCCTAGGGCTGAGAGAAAGTGACTGGCTCAAGGTCATCCAGCTGGCTTTGTGCCCAAGGCAGGACTAGCACTCATGGTCTCCTGGTTTCTAGCCTGGTGCCTTCAACCACTGTACCAAACTGGCTCTCATATGCCTGCCACCCTGAAGGCAGCAAAGAAATTGTGTGTGTGTGTGTGTCTGTCTGTCTGTCTCTCTCTCTCTCTCTCTTTCTCTCTCTCACAGTATATAACATGTATATATGCACTGTATGTCTCTCTTGCTTTTTCATACACACAGAGACAGAAACATAGCTGGCAATTATCAAAACACAATCCAAAATACAGTATTCAAATAAGAAACAAATAAGTCCACTAAAACATTAACATTGCAGAAGAATAAATGGAACTGGAGGGGGAGAGAAGTGTATTTGTTATGGATACTTCATCTGACTATCCTTGTATCTCATAATATTCATAGCAATGTCAACACTGACTAAGCCCTTCTCTCCCCACTCACACACCATTTTCAGAAAAGACTTATGCACATGATGTAACCATCAGTTTTTCCCTCTGGCCCCATTTCTAGTTGGAAAATCTCTTCTGGTTCCCAACGAAAGTCCCTTTCCAAGTAAAAAAGCAGGTTGGAATCATGTTTGCCAGGCCCACAGCATGGAAAAAACCCACAAAACTTTAAAATATCCACTTCATGAACCACTGACCATTCAGTGTCGTCCCTCTCCCACCTCTGCCTAAGTTCCCAATTGAAAAGACCAAGAATTCAGACTTCAACACCCTGACTGATATGGACCACCATGAGCCATTCTAAACCATCAAAGTTTAACAATGTTCTCAGACATATACAGCTGGCACATATCTTCCTGGTGGTGCTGTAGCTGAAAAATGCTTCTCTCTTCCTGCTTGCAGACAGACAATTGTTCAGATGATTAGAGTTGCATTGTGTTTTTTTTTTAACCATTACATCAGCTCTCCTGCTGTTCTTGTTTTTTTGTTTCACACTTTCATTAGTATATGCCTTTATCTTACACTGCAGTCCAGTCCATAGAACATATATACGGGGTGGGAGGGGGAGGCACTACAAATGATTTAAGCAGGACTTTGTGTGTCTGTGTGTGTGTTCAAGTCAGTCTTACTTCTGGCCACTATCTGGACAAGTCCATGAAGTTTCCTTGGTAACAATTTTGAAAGTGGTTTGCCCTTGCCTCCTTCCAAGGGCTGAGAGAGAGGACCTGACCCAAAGTCACCCAGCTGGCTTTGTGACTAAAGCAGGACTACAACTCGTGGTCTCCCAGTTTCTAGCCTGATGCCTTAACCACTACACCAAACTGGCTCTCATACTAACATGTAAAAAACAATAAAAATTCCTCCAAGTAAAGACTACTGCAGATCAGTTCCAGGTGACTATATGGACATATCTACATAATTTTCTTGGCAACAGTATAGAAGATGTTCGTGACTGACTTCTTTACCCTGGAACTTCATGGTAATCATCCATCTAAGTGCTATCCAGGTCAAGCTCATTTAATAGCAATAACAAAGGAATGCCCCCATAAGGACAAATATATAATAATGTGGAATCTTTTTGTCAGTAGATATGGTTGCCCTAAGGAAAGACTGGACCACCATCCAACTACCACATATATCTTAAGTTTGATCATCCTGATGTTAGGAGTTGTACTGGATTCAGTATTTTTGTTCTTCCCTCTCCCAAGTAATACATGTGCAACTTCCAGGCACTCTCTGAACTAAGAACCATCAGACCCCACTAACTTTTAGTACTGCCCTAGGTTAGGCCACAAAGCAGAAGGATCCCATCCATCTGCCAGAGGACCAAAAGCTATTGAGAAGCGCACAAATACATACAAAACACATTTGCCATTCAGAAAAAAATATCAAGGTGAGGGGAAAATCAACCCAGCTAAGAAGAAACAGTTGTAAAAAGTTTGCTTCTCATTACTGTAATGCAAAGAGGAGAACCCCCCCCCCCAACTATTAATTGCCCTAGAAATGCAGAACAGAGAGCACCAATTTTCTGCGAGGGAATTAAAAGTGCTCAGCTATATGGGTTTGATGTTTCTTTCATTATAACCTATTAAACCACTTTGATATATCAAATGCCATTATTCCTAACTAACTTTAGAAGAGGCTCGTCCATTTCTCTCTCAATGACTATAGTAAGCATATGGTGATAGCTTCTCAAGATGACCAGGACAACTTTGTGTTATTAATTTTGGGAGGAACAACAGAGTATACTTTCATTGAAAAACTCCTAAAGAGAAAGACAGAATGAACTATGATTCAAGATACAAACCAAACTTCCTTTTTTGTTTCATTATTAAATACCGGGGGGGGGGGGTGAGTTTCTCTGGTCCCAGAGGAGAGAACACAGTTCAAGTGAAAGGTCTGCCATTATCACAGCAGCAATGCCATCTGGTGGTCCAATTCTAAACTGAATCCAATATGAACCACTGCATCTATGGGAAAAGCAGGACCTGAAAGGCCAGCACAAATTGTGGAGCCCCTTTCCCATCTCTTTTAGGAAGTCATGATTCATACCCTTGCTTCTATTAAGCTTTCTGAAAAATGCTTTTGAGAAGAGGTAATACACATCTGTTAGCAAATCACTTGCAGGCACGCCTCAAGAGAATTTAAAAGCATTGCAGCTGGATTACTGTATACCTTGAATTTATCTAGCCCACATTCTGTTTCCTACATGGCCAACTCCTGGAAGCCTACAAGTAGTATAGGAGGGCAACAATCCTTTCCCACCATTGTTTTCCAGCTGCTAATATTTAGACCACATATTCTGTCTGATCCTAGAGGGAGCATAGAGCTTTCAGAACTAGCAGATAGTCTTCTCTTCAATTAATCTATCTAATCCCCCTTTCAAGCTGTCTAAATTGACATCTATCACCAAGTCCTGTAGCAATGAATTCTAGAGATTAGCAATGCTTTCTATGATCCCTATACAATCTATATCCCCGCATCTTTACACATCTGATTCTGAACATTGACCTTCTATTGCGGCTTCTCAGGAAAGCCTCAGTTTGAGATAAATGAGGGAAGAACAGAGAGAATTTGAATTATGGATATTTTTTGCAACAAATATAATGTGAGAAACCTCAGGCCATGTATGAAAAACTCACATTCCAATAAAGGGCATCAGTATTGTAGTTTGTCTTTACAGTAAACCATCAATGCCACCGCTTCTTAGAGCCCACAAAACCAGCTTGGGAAGCAGCCAGATAAAATCTTCCCTGTTACTGTCAAGAGCCATAAAGTTCACCTGAGAAGAGGACTCAGTTTCTTCCCCAGGTTTAGATAACATAGTGAGTCTCTTCATTCAAAGCTTCCAGATTACCTAGATTGACATAAGAAGGACAGAGACAGTACAGGACTTGGTAGAGAAAATAAACTTTACAATGTCACAGGCATAGATCCTTCTCATTTCCTTTCAGAAGAGAATCACAGAGAACATGCAAAGGGAATAATTTTTTTGAGTCATCAGAGATCTGATGGAACACTATTTCTTTACTTCACAGCATACCTACAGAGCATATATTCTTTATTCCAGATGCAGGAACTGGGAAATACTGGTCAAATCATTTAAAACAGCTAGGAGCATATTTTGGATTCAGTAATTAAAAAGATCAATCTGCTAACAGAAAATGTTCATCTGGAAGAGAGGAATGAAGAGGAAGCTTGCCTTTATTACATTAGTGGTATGTCTATATAGAGTTAGAGATTGATCCAGTCAATGCGAGCCAGGATTTAGAAATTCTGAGACCATTCCACTGCACCTCTCTGAGATACAGCTATAAATTAGCTCATTTCTCAAGGTTAAAGTTAGTTTGGTCACAGACAACCACACCCAATATCCTTCAACATTCTTTAGGAATTCCCATATTGTTGGAGTAGGCCAAAAATCAAGCAAAAAAATGAGAATCCAGGGAGGGAAGTAGGAGACCAAGTCAGTAACCTGAATTCAAGACTCAGCCTTCTGTTCCCAAATATGTCTCAAATGATTTTGGGTTGGCTGAGAGCTGATAGCAGACATTCGTGCAAGCAGTAATTTAACATTTACATGAAGGAAGAAATAAAAAATGAAACCTTAAACAAGACCCATTTATTTTTGGTGCAGCTGCAAGCATTTACAGGTTAAAAAAATGTCTGGACAGTTAAGTTATTACCATAATGTCTTATGTTATTTCCAAGGCCTTCAGAAAAAGTCCTCATCTGAAGTAACATTAAGTACCTCAAAATCAGCCATTTGGTAGAATTCAGGGGCAAAAGCTTCTCTTGAGTCTAAGGGAACTAAAGCATTGTAAGAAGTTTCAGAATTAAAAGACCTATATTCTGAAGGCAGTTTTAGTACCTCATAGAAGACCTCCCTCGACTTACTATTTACTGTAAGCCATATCACTGAAAAGTAAAGGTAAACATGACATGCTCCTATCCACCCCTACTCAAGGCACAATCCTTTCTGACAAATCATATTCTGATGCCTTTAGCACTCGAGGAAGCAGAAATCTAGTGGCGGGATTTCCACAAACTATTCTTTTTTTCTCACCAAGTACTGTGCCATCATCACATTTCCCATGTCTATTAGCAGGCCACTACTGATACCAAACAAAGGCCAAATAGTCCACCAATATTACTTTTGGCATCTGAACACATTACAGCTCTAAGATGAGAAACGTTTGGTGTTACTGTTGGCAAACAGACCATGGTGACCAGGCTGTACTGTACATTTACGGTGATACATTTGTATATGCAATTTGATCTGCATATAGGGGTAGTACAGTAGAACTCTAACAGTGCTTCGTATAAGACCCTTAGTCTAAAGCATCTTTTTCAAACCATGTTTTGAGGATTTCAGAAGTTTTTCAGAAGTTCAGCCAAGTTTCCAAGAAAGGCAGGTTATCTACCACAACAGATCATCAGATTCAATTTTGTTATGTAAGAGAGGAAAATGAACACTCTTTAATTCACATGGAGTGACAGTAAGCCATCCAAGTATACCTTCTGGAATATGCCCCAGAATCTTCTGCAACATGCAAAAGGGCATATGATAGAGAGACTTCCCAGTGGGCAAGTAAAGCAAAAATGATTCCTCCAAGGAGGACAACTTAAAAACTGCATTACAGAAACAGATTTTTGAGGCAGATCAGACTAGTTAGACAGAACTCATTTCCCATCCATCTGCCAAGAAGGTCAAGCCAACTTCCAGGGTATTTCCAAGCATTTTATCCTCCCAGCCTATTCTCTAAGCCATGATCAGAATAGTTTCAGAAACAGGAAGATTTTATTTTATTTAAGTCCATTTTCTAGCAAGCATAGAAGGCATATAAGATGCCCTCTAATTCTCTGATTCTAACTGCATATTTTACTTTATTGAGGGTGCATATTAAAAAAGATGGTAAAATCAGCATACATCTGCTTCTGCTGATATTAAGAGAATTTTAGGCCGTTGCTTTCTGTACAACAAAATGTTATTTAAATTTTTTCTTCCATGGCAAACCAAATGCACTAACAATTAGCACTTCGCTTCCCACACAAGGAAATCAGACAAAAGAAAAAGAAATGTTCATATTAGCATCAGTAATGGAAAATGTTCAGTCACCTAGGCTCAAACTTTACCAATTATTCAGAGTCAGGTACTGGAACAAATTAAAGGAATGCACATACGCAAGTGAGGAAAAGCTGTATTTGTGTACCATATAACATTTCTTGATCTCAAATTATATCTTCCATTCAAATATAAAAACCCAAAGGCACTTTTCTCCTGAAGCTCTCTTAAAAAAAACAACTATTACCATAAATATTCAGCAGAGAAGTCAGCTTTATCAGAAGTCTGATAAAAAAAGCTAGCCAGTTTCTAGCCTTCAATTACCACTCAATTGTTCCAATCCAGCCAAGGCAATTCATATGAAGAAGCAAACTGCCTACACAATCCCTGTTGCTTGTTGAACCACATGCCCAGTTCTTAACAATCTTGAGGTTTCTATGTTGCGCAGGGGACCTGAAGTGCAGTCCAGATCAAAACTCTTAGCAGCCCGATTCTTTTTCTTCAGTTCTTTTACTCAACAAGAGGGCCATGCATTTAAAGGCATGCTTCACTTCCACCCATGCACTGGCAATAACACCAAAGAAGAAAAATGTGCTATGATCCTTCCAAAATGTATGTATATGGTCTGATGCTAGAACAGTATTTGTCAAGTATTTTATATTTGAGGCAAATTTCCAGAATCTATGCACTTAACTCTTCCATTTTATATTTAAAAAGCTGCAGTTATGTAGTCTCCATCAATCCCTCCACAAGCCCTCCCGTTCATTCAATATGTCAGGGTTCAGGGATAAGACTGGGCACTGGGATTTCCCTGTACAAACAGTGCAGACCTCATCAGTGAATGTTAGTGCATTCTTATTTATTTAAGGCAAATACTGGCAGGAGAACTTACTAGGCGATGGGCCTTTCCTGGTTCACCACTGCCAAGAAGAGGTAGGTAAATCTGACTTCAGCTCTTCTCCCAGCACAGATTTGAGAATATTTGCTTTAAGAGAAAACCCATTAAGTTCCTTTATTCTAGAATAATACCATGTTAGACAGCTCTGTGAAGCTACGGTCCTCACCTAATCATGAAAAAACATGAATCAGAAAATGACAAGCAATTTCGTCAGTTTGACAGCAACATCTTCCAGTTAGTCAGCAGAGGTAGAGTTGACACTGTATTCCAATAATCAGAAATAAGGGAGGGCCTCACCTTCAGGAGTTCTCTTGGGAAATCTGTACCTTCATTCATTCCTTGAAGGTTGGCAATGAATTCTTGACAGGACATCTTTTTGCCAATGTTCTGAAATATATAGGACATAGTTATATGAATGCAAACCAATGGAAAAGAACATGACTGTAGTTTTTAGAGCCTTATGCTAAACATTCTAAACAATCTCCTTCCTCTTGAATTGAAAACCAAGCTGTGAGCAGCAACAAACCCAAGATTAGAGGCATTCTTTTTTAAATCTGCATGAATCAGCTACAGATCAGTACTTGAAGGTTAGTGGTGAAAGACCTGAAAGACCAGGTTAGGGGCAGATCGTCACGGAGAAATTCTATCTGTGTGGTTCCTAAAAGTCAACACCAACTTGATGGCACATAATAGAGGGGGGGGGGGAACAGTGAGTAAACAAGGATAATGGCAATCACACAGACTTTTCAGTCAAGATTCCCAAAGTGCTTTATGAAATTGGTTTGCTTTCCAAAAATGTTAAGGTGTTGCCACAGACAACAGTGGGAATCATTTGCCAAAGCAACAGCCTGAAATTGACAAACTGCAAAGAAAGTTCTCTGCTTAAAAACATTCCTCCTGCCAAACCCCGAATTTATCTTGTTTATAAGAAAAAAATACCTCAAAAGTATCATTTATATGAGATTTTTCCCATTCCTTTCTTAAAGACAGTGGAGATGAATTTTAGTTGCAGTTAAGGGATACAGAGTAGATAATGAATCACCCCTATGTGAGTGTGAATACTCATTCTTGCCTCTGTGCAAATAAATCTAGCAATTTTCCTCTTTCAGCAAGCCGATTCCAAATTCTGATTAAAGTAGAAACCCAGGGACTTGTCTAGATATACACTCCCATAATTCAAACCCTGATCTCATATTATTAATGTGGAAGCCTACTTCAGATTCTTAAAAAACAAAAAAAGTGAAACTGTTTACAGGTAATCCTTGGCTTACATTGATATGTTTGACGACTGTTCAAAGTTAGGGTGATGCTGAAAAAAATGGACATACGATTGGTCGCCAAAGTTCCAGCCCTCAGAGCACCTCCATACCAGTCTCATAGGAAATAAGTGCAGCATTTTTTATACTGATATACTTTCCTCCATCTCAAGAATGGGAGGAAGGATATTAACACTGCCGTGTGGATGAGCCCTGGGGTAGGCATTTATGCAGAGAAAGCAACAGACTTTAAGAGAATATTATGCATATCCGGTCTTCCAGGGCTTATTAATTAGTCTAACACTGCCCAAAACAGCAACTTGGTAAAATTCCTACTCATAAATCAACCTATGCACTGAGCTTCTTTTTCCTAGTAAAGAAAGAAGACTGACTACTCATCAACCTCTGCTGTGATGATAGCACTGATCCAGAACTAATAGAGTGTTAACCATGCAGTGTTCTGCAGGGGGAACACTGCAGTTGGGGGAAAAAAGTCCATTTCATCTTAGTAAATTTCAAGCCCTTTCCAAGTGGGACACCACTGAAAGGGAGAAGAGATTTTTTTTTTTAAAGACCACATAAGAACCTGTAGTCTCAAGAGAGTGATTATAAAACTGTAGTCCATAGAGGACCTGTAGCTGGTACATCTCAGCTTCCCCCCATGTAGCACCAGTCAATTGGTTTGCAAAAATGGGGCAGAGATGGAAAACTGGTTCACCAAAACATACAAGGCATAATACAAGTAGCTACAGGAATACAGAAATTCAGAAAAATGACTACAATGAACAGCTCTTGAGTGCAGTTATCAACTGTGAGTCCGTACATATTGTGCTAAGTAAAATTGAGATCTTGCACAAGTAACCTCAAAGAAAAGTGTGCACAGGAAATATAACAATCAACATCTAAAACTGCTTGTAGACCCCGGTATTCAGAAATTACTACTGAAGCACAGGTGTGATGAGCAAGTTGCACTGAGAGTACCTGTTATAATGACATTGGGTACATGAAATAATTCAGATGGCAAATCAATATGTAATCTTCAATTAAATTATTTGGTACAAAATTCAGTTTTAAAAGGCCTTTAGAACTGGAAAGAAGACATACACAAATGGAACTATAAATGTGACTTTATTCACCAAAAAATGTGAACTTCCATTTTGCTAAATACAAAAATGTATGGAGGGGATGTTTCTTTACTTGGGTGGTCTCTGAGTTTTCTGAATGATTCAATGTCCTGATTTTAGTGGTTCACAACTGCAAGAAGTCTGAGAAACACTGTTTTAAGAAAACAGACAACAGATGCTTTTGAAACTGATCTTTAAAAACTGTTAGAAGCTGGTGAGGGATAGGCATCTGAGAGATACCAGGAAAAGTCATAATAGGACTTAGGAACATCTGTGTAGCTATGCAAATTCCATTTCTATAAATTCCTCACAACTTTTCCAAAGTATAGCTAAATGCACTATACAACTAGTTTAACAGAACGTTCGGCAAGCTAGGGAAAAACATGGCCATTTGTTTCTTGGACGCAAATAGCTCTACAACATTGCCGCCAAATCTCTGAGAAATTGCCATCTATATATAGTCTCTCTTGATGTCTGTGACAGTCCTGCATTTGGATTCTGAAGAAAGAATGCCTGACATTACGGAGGCATACTTATTTATTAAACAAATTTATATAGCTGCCCATCTAACAAAAGGAGCTCTAGGCAGTATACAAAATACAAACACAATACCATAGAACAACCATTTAAAACAGTAAACTATGATGAGGCCCTGATAAAAACTCATATCCCTCCACCAACCACCCCGTGTCAGCTCTGTCAACATGGCTTCAGCGCTTGGGAGAAAAGCCAGTTCTTTACCACTTTCCTGAAGGCCAACAGGGTTGGGTCCATCCGTATCTCTGGGGAGAGGGTCTTCCATAAGGAAGGCACCATGACAGAGAGGGCATGCTTTTGATGCCCCACCAGGTAACACTGCTTCACCCAGGCCTGGAGCATGCCCACCTGGTCAGATTTAGTAGGACAAGTAGAAAACAATGGGGATAGGTAGTCCCACAAGTAACCTGGCCCCATGTAATATAGGGCTTTAGCACCACTGCTGAGTCAGCTGCACTGCACCCAGAAGCCCACTGAGAGCCAGTGATATTACATGGGCATACCTGTACTGCTGCATTCTGGACCAGTTGCAGCTTATAAATGCTTGTCAAGGGCAGCCCCACGTAGAGTACATTGCAATAGCCCAACTAGGAGGTGACTAAGGCATAAGTAACCATGAGCAGTGCCTCCTGATCTAGGAAAGGGCACAACTGGTACAAACAATGCATTTGTGCAAAGGCCCTCCTGGCCATGGCTGCCACCTGCTCTTTGAGCAGGAGCCAAGAGTCCAAGAGAATCCTCAGATTGTGCACCAACTCTGATTGGGTGAGTGTCCTTCCAGCCAGAGTTAAAGATGTCAAATCACCCGATATAGAGGATGTTAAAACCCACAGCCAATTGGTCTTGTCAGGGTTGAGCTGAAGTTTATTCTTCCCCATCCAGATCCATGCAGCCTCCAGGTACTGGGAAAGCACTGTGACAGCATCACTTGAGCAGCCAGGGGCAGAGATGTGCAGCTGAGTATTATCACCACATGGATGGTACTTAACCCCATGCTGACAGATGGCCTCACCCAGTGGTCTCGCATATAGAGTTGAGCTCTGTGGCACCTTACCTCTCCTGTCCCACCAAAACAACTGGAACCAGCCTTAGAGGTAGGAGGAGAACCACTGAAGAATGGTGTCTCCCACTCCCAAGGCCCTCACCTGATCAGCTGTATCAAGGTTACCCCTGATACACAAAAGCCACTGAGAAATCAAGTAGGGCCAGGATGAATACACCAACCCCATCCCAGGCCTGCCAGAGGTCATCCACAAGTGTGAACAGGAGCTGGCCGGCACAAACCAAATCAAGGAAATCAGGAAATCAAGGGGAACCAACGCCAAACCTTTTGCTGTGCAGTTTTCTGGAGTTTCTGCAATCCATTCTGCAGAGGGAAATTTATGTTTCCCTGCCTTCACCAAATGGTTTTGTTCCATCTTTGCTAACCGCACAGTTTATCTGCACTTTTTACAGTCTATTTGGCTATAATCTGATTCTATCACGTTTGGCCCTCACTCCCATGCGGTGCATCCTTAACTAAAAATGCTTGCCTTTTTTACAGTCCCCACAGCTACTTTCTGCCTCTGCTTAGGTGACTTCAATTCTTGGAGGCTGTTAGAAGCCAAGCCTGCAATGGGGGCCACCAAGCACAGAAACACCAGAAATGCATCAGAAGACCCCCTGTAGTCTTGAGGAGGAGTGGTAAGTTTGCAGGATACTCACATGGCCATGGAGGTCAGTGTTCAGCAGCATCACTGCACATGTGAGGCAATGGACTCCATCTGTAGGATTAAAAACACCCAAAGCATGACATATAGAAAGCCACACAGGAAAAAAGAAAATCACACTTCCCACTATTCACGTCTGCTTATAAAAGAATGATGCCAATTAAGCTGGAACCCCCTGCAGCCTAATTAACACTCTCCAAAGCAGTTTCCCTATAAAGAAATACATGGCATTAATCAAGAAACAGATATCTCATGACATTAAATCACTGACAGAGAAAGGAGGCCAGCCTGATTTTGCTTGTCAGTGGAGAAAAACCATAAGCCATGTTTTGAAGAACCACCTCATGAGTATCTATACCTTACAGAAGCTCAGCTGCAGAACTGCAGATCTTGCAAAACATTTTATTTTACTTTTTGCAGTTGGATCTGCAATCCAGTTAAACCAGCAGATTTAGCCAGGCTCGGTCTAATTGAAGCCACTTCCCGTGAGACCAATCAGACTAAAGCTAAAGCTGAATTTAGCTTTGAAATGTCATTCTTTCCTATGTTTGGAACAAGAAGTCTCCAAAGCTTTCATTAAGATGACAAAAGCAGCATCTCCTCATTGTGGCACAATGTCATGATGCATGCAGAAAATGTGCAGAGTTTGCATTGCATCGTATGCTGCTGCTTTTGTCATATAAGCCCCTTTGACTTGTCCTCCATGGACACTTGTCTGAAACTCTTGTCCCAGACATCTTCACTGTGCCCCTTCGCTGCTTCTACAAAGTGTGTTATGTCCATGAAGCTACTGGCTTGAGTGGGCTTTATATACAGTATGTGCACTTGATTACAATCTTTTACTGCCTCTGCTTTTCCTCTTATCTCAATAATCCTCTAGTCAATTTCAAATTATGAAATGTTCACAGCAACCCTGGTGTGTGTCTGTATGTGTGTGCGCACACATGTTTGTTTAAATAAAGCAGAAGAAATGAGATCTGCTTTCCTTAATTGATTCAGCACAGCCTCCAAAGTATTTAAGCAGATTTATATATTTAAAGCCTATACAAGCAAGAAAAGCTTACAAGCAGGTCATAATTCAGGTAGTCCTCGCTTAACAACCACAATAGGGACTGAAAATTGGTCATTAAGCATGGCAGTTGTTAAGCAAGTCACCACATGACCGGACCCAATTTTATGATGGTCATTAAGTGAATCCCATGGTCGTTAAGTGAATCCAGCTTCCCCAATGGATGTTTTTTGCCAGAATTTGCTTAACAACCACATGATTTGCTTAACAACCATTGTAAATCATAATCATGTGACTGCAGGGGTGGTGAGACTGTTCGTGACGGTCGTAAGTGGGAGTACAGGTCGTAAAGCACTTTTTCCAAAGCCACTGTAACTTTGAACTGTAGTTAAATGAATGGTCATTAAACAAGGACTACCTGTAGTGATTCCCACCCAGGCTGCTTGCTTCCTGAATCAGGCAATAATGATAGACAGCCTCAGTGAAAGATGTTCATTATGCAAATGTCTGAAAAGGATTCTAGTGATTTAGCAACATAGTGAATATGCAGTTTCAAGAATAAATGATGGCCATAAATATTTTATGATTGACTAGACTACTATTCATTCTGCTAGTTTTGGCTTTATAAACATTCTGGGTTGGGGTTGAGTCATTTTGGGTTTTTGGGGTACAGTAGTGTGATTATAATACTAAAATCTCATTAGCCACTTTGAAGCCTACCTGAGTAAAGGTGACAACAGGACAAAAATATATTAAAACTATGAGTGGATGATTACCTTGTGTGGAAATAGCACTGGGGTTGCATTGGTGATATCTGCTGGAGAAATGAACTAAAACTCTCTCTCTTTCCTGAGTTTCTCCAATGAGGGAAAAGGCTTTAAAAAATGTCCTAAAGAGGAATTTAAAAGGAAAAAAAAAAGCAGTCAAACATTCCTGTGCTGAGATTACAAATTAAGGATAGCTTTTTCAGAACTGAGGGTTGTTTGAACGAAGCATGTATCTTCTCTTGTGTGTTACAAATTTCTGCACTGTAACATACACAAGGACGGTTATATGCTAATCACTGATGCCATCAACACAAGTACAGTAGCCTTTAGTATCAAAGGCCCTACGGAACAGCTCAGTTTTTACTGTTTTGTAAAAACATGTTGAAGTCTGTGTTGCTCTAGCCTCAGGGGCAGGTGGGAGAAGGTCATACAATACTGCAATTTTTTATAAGCGTGTTGTAAATAAAAAGACTGCTATTACTACTATTACTTTTAAGCCACTAATCTCACTTGAAAAAAAAGCTGTGGTGTACGTATATCTTAAAAATGTACTGCCTATCTGTAAACTACTTGCTTGTTTATAGATGGGTTGCAATATTTGGAATAAAGAAATACAAACCAGAGTAAGGCAGGAATATTAAACACATTAACAGAATATGAATGTCTAGAAATATGGTGAATATAGAGTAAACCTTTGTTATAACTCCTGGGACTAAGAAACTGGGGAAGAACAAGGGGGAAAGGGAGGCGTAGGATTAGCTGTTTTCTTAAGCATTATTGTATGATCATTTCTGTGCTGAGGTATGATTCCTCAGACACTGGGCTTGCTTTAAAAGTGTCTTCCAGCAGAGAGCGTGTATCCAGCGAAAACATGCCTTCAAGTCTATCAACCTACAGCAGTTGTATTTAAAAAAAATAAATAATGATGCAGCTGTCATTTTCAGCCCTCACTTCTAACTTCCTTATATGTCTTTCACGGCCCTGCTGTTATTTCTTGTTCTTCCTTCTGGCCTCTAACTCACACAACTGCACAATCAACATTTTTACAAAAGCATTTAAAAAACAAACAAGCTTCTTCTGATGAAGCTGTTCTGTGGGTTTCCAGACCTGTCCAGAAAACCCATCAAATACAAACAAATCACACAGAAGGTCCACCCTAACTTGTGGCTATTTTAAAGCAGGCCCATGTGGAAGCAGGACCACATCCGTCCAAATCCTACTCTAGTTCAACTCTGACTGTTGCTCTCCAAGGCCCACCTCATATACATTTCTCTCTGGATGTAGCAGGAGGAAATGGAGCTTAGTGATAAAACAGATGCATTGTATGTCAAAGGCCTCTGCCTCAACCCCTGGAATATCCAGTTGGAATGATCCAATAGCAAGGGATGAAAAATATTTCTGCCTGGACAGCTGCAGCCAGTTAGAATAAATAATACTGGGAAAATGGGGGGAGGAGGAGGAGGGGAAGCTCTTTATGTTCTAGAATTCACTTTGAATCAAAGCAATACTAAGAAATCATAGCCCACTTGAGAGCAGGCTTTTAATGGGCTGCAGGCACTGAATTATCCATAGGTTCTTTCCTAGAAGAGGTAATGGGAACAATTTCATCTGTTGCCTCCCAAAATACGGTTCAGTACATGAAACTGTCAGATGGACCATTATTGCTCAATCCAGGCAATAAAACATAAAGTACTAAATACAAACCTGCATTAGTTCAGTATGTTGAGTTTTCCCCAGAAATGACTCCAGTCATTTCTCACCTTATCTATGAATTTTGAATGTTGTGATTTTATATAGTTTTATATAGTTTTTATTGTTTTAAACGGATACAATGTTTTGCTGTTTTTATATTGTTTTCAACTGTTTGTGAGCCGCCCAGAGTCGTGCATTGAGCTAGGCAGCTATATAAATTTGATTGATTGATTGATTGATAGATAGATAGATAGATAGATAGATAGATAGATAGATAGATAGATAGATAGAATGACTTTATGAGAGAGAATTCTGTTCCCAGGCCTTTAAGAGACTTAAAATGGACCTAATTATATCTTGGTAGATGTACGCAAATGAAGTGGATACTGGCACAAGGTTAGCACTGGCAAGGACTGCACTGCTACCCCATGTTATAGCATCATTAATTATTATATTATATTATATTATATTATATTGATTATATTGATTAAGTATATGCACATTAAATAAAGTATTCTCATTGGGTGAGAAATGATCCATGAAGATACATGGGGAAGATGGCTTCATACCTGAGGGAATGATCCAAAGACATGCCCGTGAAATCAAAGAACTTGAGGTATTCTTCAGCTACAAGCTTGCTAAACTCGTTGCTTTAACAGAAAAAGAAAAAGCATAAGTCAGGTTATTAGGAAATCAATTCAGATATATTCTTACCATTCTAGTTAATCTTAAAGGCAGAAAATTGGAACGCACTTTTTCCCCAAATGCTTTGCCACATCAGACCGTTTGAATCTATCCAGATGATAGAGGCGCTTTGCCAGCCTCTGTGCTGCTTCCACATTGCTACTGGTCGTGCCATTGATGAAGTCATGGCTCAGGTTTTCATGTCCCTCTTTTTCCAGAATATCATGGCTCCCCATGTCCCCCGTGGCATCTAATGGTGTAGTACATTCCAGCCTTGCATTGCTATGAAACAGGAGAGAATATTAAGGAAACAGGGAACAGGAGGAGAAAACAAAATTAATGTTTTTTTTTAAGTGCAAGTCCTTTTTAACAGCAAAGGAAATAAAGGATGATTAAAAAGTTTTCATGATATACTATACACAAATCAAAATGAACATAGTAAATTTCTCCTGAAACTCTGTAAAAGTGAATGGAATTTTCTACTTTTCCTTTTATTTTAAGGAAGTTTTCTGAGACAAACTTCTTAAACTTCTGCTTTTTTAAAATTTCAGATATCATCTCTAAGTTCAGAAACCTTAAACCTTAATCTTATTAAGAGATCTTAACAGAATTGCAGTCCATGTTTAAGTGCAGCATATGTTCAAAAAGTCTGAAACCTCATTGCAGGTCTTGAAAGCTATAAGAAAGGGCAATACAAGGAACAGCTGCGAAGAGCTATTTATAAAAATTTTGAACATACACACATATACAGTACCATTCAGAAAGTATTCAGACTCCCTTCACTTTTTTCAATTTTGTTATGTTACACCCTGATACTACAATTGTTCAAATTCATTTTTTTTCTCATTAATCTACACTCAGTACCCCATAATGACAAAGTGAAAACAGAATTTTAGAAATGTCTGTAAATTTATTAAAAAGGAAAAACTGAAATATCACATTAGCGTAAGTATTCAGACCCTTTGCAACAACACTTGAAATTTAGCTCAGGTGCCTCCCATTTCTCTTGATTGTTGCTGAGCTGTTTCTATACCTTGATTGGAGTCCACCTGTGGTAAATTAAATGGATTGGTCATGATTTGGAAAGGCACACACCTGTCTATAGAAGGCCTCACAGCTGACAATGCATCCTGTATCAGAGCAAAAGCCATAAGGTCAAAGGAACTGCCTGCAGAGCTCAGAGACAGGATTATTGCAAGGCAGACATCTGGGGAAGGCTAGAAAAAAATTTCTGCTGCACTGAAGGCTCCCAAGAGCACAGTGGCCTGCATAATTCTCAAATGGAAGAAGTTTGGCACAGCCAGGACTCTTCCAAGAGCTGGTTGCCTAGCCAAACTGAGCAATTGGGGGAGAAGAGCCTCAGTAAGAGAGGTGACCAAGAACCCAATGGTCACTCTTGCTGAGCTCCAGAGATCCTGTGTGGAGATGGGACAAAGTTCCAGAAGGACAACCATCACTGCAGCCCTCCACTGATCTGGGATTTATGGCAGAGTGGCTAGACGGAAGCCTCTCCTCAGTACAAAACACATGAAAGCCTGCTTGGAGTTTGCAAAAAAGCACCTGAAGGACTCTCAGACTGGGAGGAACAAGATTCTCTGGTCTGATGAAACCAAGATTGAGCTGTTTGGCCTCAGTTCTAAACATTGTGTCTGGAGGAAACCAGACACCGCTCATCACCTGGCCAACACCATCCCAACGGTGAAGCATAGTGGTGGCAGCATCATGCTGTGGAGATGTTTTTCAGCAGCAGGGACTGGGAGACTGGTCAGGGTTGAGGGAAAGCTGAATGGAGCAAAGTACAGAGATCTCCTCAATGAAAACCTGTTCCACAGCACTCAGGACTTCAGACTGGGCCGAAGGTTCACCTTCCAACATGACAACGATCCTAAGCACACAGCCAAGACAACACAGGAATGGTTTAGGGACAACTCTGTGAATGTCCTAGAGTGGCCCAGCCAGAGCCCTGACTTGAACCCTATTGAACATCTCTGGAGAGACCTGAAAATGGCTGTCTACCGATGGTCCCCATCCAACCTGATTGAGCTTGAGAGAATTTGCAAAGAAGAATGGGAAAAAATCCCCCAATCCAGGTGTGCAAAGTTTGTCGCGTCATACGAAAAAGACTCAAGGTTGTAATTGCTGCCAAAGGTGTTTCAACAAAGTACTGAGTAAAGGGTCTGAATACTTAAGTACATGTGATATTTCAGTTTTTTCTTTTTAAGAAATTTACAGACATTTCTAAAATTCTGTTTTCACTTTGTCATTATGGGGTACTGAGTGTAGATTAATGAGAAAAAAAATGAATTTGAACAATTGTAGTATCAGGCTGCAACATAACAAAATTGAAAAAAGTGAAGGGGGTCTGAATACTTTCTGAATGCACTGTAGTTCTTATTGAAAGCCAAATAAAATAAATGTAAATACAGTCTGAAAAAGAAAATTCTATAACAGTGAGCCTGTTGTAGCTCACTCATTTTAAACCCAAACCTTTTTAATTACAGTTGAATATGGTGTGATGTTATGTATCTACAAAGAGGAGGGTGATGTGAGAGGTCAAGGCTATCAGGAAGGAGGGGGTGCGTTCCAGGAGTGGAAAGGAGACAAAATACAACACAGTCCACAGGGGGAGTGTGGGAAGCGAAAGAGGTTCAGGGTAGCCACTCCCTAGAATCTCCTGGGGTAGATCCACTAGTTGCTATAGTATAGATTTAGTCTGGCAAGATTCTGTCTATAAGGTGTAAGCAAATAAAAGAACTGGACTGGACTGTTTCATCATTGTTCTTGGGCTGGGCTTGATATATGGTCACCATACCACATTCCCTGCAAAGAAATCCTATCCAAATATTCCCATTCTAAGACTGGACTGCTTACATTTCAAAGTTCTTTTTTTAAAAAGAGCAAAATACAAGAATTAAAATTAGGAGTATGTGAAAAATTTCATGTTGACCCATTTGAAGTGTGAAATTTTGTGACATGTCCCATTTTGAGCGCAAAACTAATATTTTTTAACAAAAAGCAGCTTTGTGCTTGAAATGTGATGTTTCACAAAACCGTTTTGAAATGGTTGAAAACATTTTGCACATCCCAAGTTACAAAGCCTTTAATTAAATAAATGGTGCCATCAAACTAAATGTAATAAACTCTTCACAGCTGAGATGACTTTATTTAATTAAACTTTAAGTATTTATTTAGAACATTTATACCTCACCCAAGGACTCCCAAAGCAGCTTATGCAACCATAGAAATAAAAAAAACAAAAAACCACACACATCATAGAAGGAAAAAGAGATGGGAAGAGAAAGAGAAAACAAAACTACTCAGGCACATGTTCTTAATGTTTCATCATTCCTACAATGACCAACTATGATGAAAATGGTTTGCTCAGGTAAGTCCAGATGACACCATCACCCTTATAGAAGGATGTCATCTTGTTCTCCTCTGGCACCGCTCAGCAAATTTTTTTTCAGATAGATTGGATTTTCAATGTCATTTATTTATGAAACTTATATACTGCTCCATTCCTAATGGACTGTAGCCTTTACCAGTTATGAAGATGTCACTATCCTCAAGATTGTCCCAAATGAAGGGACACTATTTCATCAAATAGCTAAGACTTTTTGGGTTCCAATCTGGGAGACTATACACTCAAACAGCATTATTTCAGGGCACTCTACTGATTTTCAAATTGTTGAGAGACCTAATTTTTAAAACTACCTCATATTGTAGTAAAAACAGAATGATGAAAATAGTCTCCAGTAAGTATTACATCATAGGAAGAAGCAATATAATGGCACACTATGAAAAAGCAATTTGAATGAGGGGAGATGGGTGGCATATAAAATAAATAAATAAATGATAGCTGCAATGCCTCCATCAAATATGCTGCTGCTACGAAGGATTTTTCACAACCCATGCTTCTTTTTTATTGTTTTATTGTCTTCTCATTGGCATAACTACTTGACAAGTGTGAATCACATCAGCTTATTTCCTGATAATACAATGACCGGCTTTGAAACATAACCAAGCACCCTCTCTGGAAAGTCTTCCAAAGAGGCCACCACCAGCAACATCATATCTTTGATGTGCCACAATGTTCAGCCACATGGTCAATAGCATACCAGAAATATACATTTTTCCGCAGAGCTTGATGCCCTCAGTGCCAAATGCCTGTAGGAGAGTGGGTTCACTCTGGCACAGCCTCACACTCTTCCTTTACTAGGAATATGGAAAAAAATGGGAAATATGAAATAGATATACATATATGTCATGGCTTAAGGTTCCCATTTGCCTCTTAAGGACCCCCAAACTCCAGAACTGGAGTAATTTTTCTCATCTGTAAGGAATCAAGTAGCCAAGGGGTACTGTAAGCCTCTGTAGGGCTTATGGCACCCATCTCCCACAAACTCTTCCATCTTCCACATATGCAAACTTGGGTGATTTGGCCCCACCTATTTCAGTGACATTATGACATCACTAACTATACACCCAGCAGCCCTCAGGCTGAAAAAGGCTGCTCACCTCTCCTTTAATGTCAGCAAAGCATCACTGCCAAATAGTCCATTCTGAGCACTAAACAAGCATTAACAGTAACAATGGGTAATAGTGTGGTTATGACACCAACTTTATGAAAGCCCTCTCTAAAGAAAAGTGATTCAAGCTCTGCACTGAACTAAGCTGGATGCCAATCTGGCTTTCCAGAGACTTCAGCTTGAACTTTTGCTCTTCTATGAGGGATGATGAGCTTTTTTTGGCCTGTGGTTGGTTTTTTGTTTGAAAGCTCTTTTATTTTGTTCCTGACTTATTTTTATATAGTTTATAACAGATAATTTTACCATACGTTTTCTCTTTTTTAAAAAATTGGGGATGATAAATATAAATATTCCCACTTTCATTCAGATGTTGTACAATCCATCCCACTTTCTACCTCTAAAATGAGGAAATGCCACCTTATATTGCTGATTGGATATATCAGTCTTAGAAATGAAAGAAGCAAGACAATGAATAGGTGGCCAGGTGAGAGTCTGCTGCTGAAGAAGGAAGATAAAAAAGCATCTAAGAATCTAAGGAAAAGACTGCAAATAAGATTAAGAAATTCAACCAGAAAGATCTTGCCAACCACTACTGGTTGTATGTTTTAACTGTGCCAACTTCAAACAGAGGCATCAAGGCTCAAAATACATAGTAGCAGGATGTAGTACAGTGGTACCTCTTCTTACGAACTTAATCCGTTCTGTGACTCTGATCGCAAGTCGAGTTGGTCGCAAGTCACAGTAAATTTTCCCATAAGGTTCAATGTAATTACCGTTAATCTGTTCCGGCGTCCGCGGACCACGCATCAGGGGCGGAAAAACGGCCGGTGACCACGCGGCAGGGCAGAAAAAATGGCCGCGGACCATGTGTCAGGGGCGGAAAATGGCCGCGGACCACGTGGAAGGGGTGGAAAAATGGCTGCGGACCATGTGTCAAGGGCGGAAAATGGCCCCGGACCACGTGGAACGGGCGGAAAAATGGCCGCGGACCATGTGGAACGGGCGGAAAATGACCGCGGACCACATGGAACGGGCGGAAAATGGCTCGTAAGTCAAGGCGAGTTTGTAAGTAGAGGTAAATTTTGGGGGCCAGAGCTGATCATATCTCGAAAATTTCGTAAGTAGAGGCGTTCGTAAGTAGAGGTACCACTGTATTCCAAAAACTCATGTTGGTGAAATCTAAAGCTTCAGCATTATTAATTTGGTTAGGAAATGTCATGGCCTGTAATGGAAGTTAGTATATCTAAGAAGTTAGATACTTTTTAAAAAATAACTATGAGAAGTTAAAGTTGATCGTTCAGTGCCCAGACCTTTTGCCCTAAACACTCTAACAAAGCTTGCATAAGTATCATGGATGTATTCCTAGTCCTCTCTTGGCCACCAAATCTCTTTGCAATGTACTTCAGTAAACCATTTTTCCAGAATTAGAACTAACTATATTATTACCATCTTAAGTCTTAAGATTAACCTAAGAGGAAGATTGAGCAACTGCTGTGGTACAACTGTTAAATCTAAGTTAGTGTCTGGTTGCAAAAGGACCAAAGACTCCAGATATACAGCTCCACACCCCAATTCAGCTTGAGCAGAATTCAGTAGTAGAGGACATGTAATGCACTAAGTGTCAATTCAAAGGAGTTAGAAATATACATGTCAGAGATTCTATCAGAATTGGGCTACATGAACCAAGCTCCATGAAGACAAATTCATGCAACCATGTGCCTGGCATGTTTCAGAAGAGCTGCCATTACAGTTCCCAAATTTCCCACCTAGCATTGAGAATTATGAAAATGGTAGTCCTAAAAGGACATTAGGCTGGAAGAGGCTGGCACAGACAAAATTCTTTATACTACAACAGTTATTTCTTTGCTTCAAATTCCTTTGTTCCTCCCATCTGCAGAAAAACTCTGGTGTATTTACCACTATCAATGAAAATTGCCAGTTACAGCATCTGGTGTCAGCAGTCCAATCAATTATATCAATTGCAGCCTTTACTCAATACCAACACTTAACATACCTGTTAAATCCCACATTATAGCCTGATGCAATGCCAGCTTTGTCATGTTTTTGCATCTCCCTAAAACAGAAGCTACTCATACAGTCAGCAACAGAAACTGCCAGCAGCAAGTGGACAGCTCTTGGCAAAATCCTTTACTGTATACTTTACAGGAATCCTAGAGAGATGTTTCCTGCCTTCCTGTGAGCCAGGGAAAAGAACTCCTTCATCTTCATATGTTAAGGATGGCTGGAATCTATAGATCTGCCATTCGCACATCCGTATGACTTAAGAAAAATATCACTAGACATTCCAGATCTTTGTCTTGATGCAAGAATTACATCACAAGGGACTTGTATTCTTTAGTGGGAGGGGCATCTTTAGACCGTAAGTATTTTAGCTAAAACCTTTTTATTACGTCACATTCTGGATTTGGTTTACCACTGGGACAAGTTAAATAATCCTATCACAATTTCCAAGGAAGGAAGGCAGGCAGGCAGGCTATCATGTTACTTATCACTGGAAAAAGGATTTGGGGAGCCAGCAGAGGATTTCTCCTGTCATATTTCTTTAACAAAACATTTGCCATCAGTATGTAAAGCAAGCAGGATGGTAGAAAAGAGGCATGTAAGAAAAAGGAATTAGTCTGAAAGCAAGTATTAGAAAAGGACAGCTTTCAATATACAAAGAAACTATATTTATTATTATATGTTGTGTTCATTTCAGTCTGCTTTAATCAAATAGGAGACTGGCAACTATCACCTATTAACAAATGTCTGCAGATTATTAAAATGCATAATCAAAACATATGACATAAAAGTATGCATAAAAGCAAAACATGGATACAGAAAACCTCTCTTGCAGTAACCAACATTAAGCGTCAAAAGTCTTTTCTGAAATCAGAACTAACTTAAATATTTGGACTAAGCTGACTCAGGTAGCCTCATCTGAAAAAGGCACTACAGGTAGTCCTCGTTTAATGACCACTTGTTCAGCTGCTGAACTTATGACAGCACTGAACGAGTGGTACTTACAACCAGTCCTCACACTTATGTTGGTTGCAGTGTTCCTGGGGTCATGTGATCATGATCTGGGTGCTTGGCTCACAATTATAATCCTGTGGTCACAATTACTATTTGCGACCTTCTTTGCTGGCTTCCTACAAGCAAAGTCAATGGAGAAGCCAGCAGGAGGTCACAAATGGTGACATGTGACATCCTCACTTAACGACCTGCGGTGATTCGCTTAACAATGGCAACTGGAAGTGCCAGAATTTCCATCACTAAGCAGTGCGGTTACGTGATGTCGTGCTTTATGACCACATTACATAGTGATGGAAATTCTGGTCTAATTACCATAGTTAAGTGAGAACTACGTATAATCAGTTTGCCCTCCCCTAGCCTACAGATGGTAAGAAGCCTTCTGAAGAAGCTTAGCCATGAAGTGAGGAGAGACCATTATCTATAAGAGAAAATGCTTCTTCAGCTAACCTAACCCCATGACTAGCTTCAAAAATAAGAATAAGGCCATTGAACTCAATTAAGGCTGTTTGAGGAACAATTTCTCACAAAACCTTTCATTGTCTCTATTGCCTATCTCTCTGAAAACTGTTTTTCTGACATTAAAAATGTTTAAAATGACATTTGCACTGCAGATAGTAGCATCTCATTGAATGATCTCAGAAAAAAATTAACCAGCATCCTGTATTATTAATCCTGGGATGGAAGATCACCAGGAAGTCTGATAGCTGCAGGCTCAACTAGAAAATAGGAAAAACAATCAACCTCACCCTGCCAAATATTTATTTCAGTTTCCAACTCAACGTTCATTTAGTTATATAGCTGACATTGCTAGAAAGGAAAAATGACAGACTGTAGTGTTTTGCAACTCTGTTTAGCCTTTCTTCTCCTCCACCACCCATTCTTTCTCTTCTCACTGGACTCTTTGAATGTACAGTATATACTGTATATTTGAACAGATCAATCAGCAGACATGGTCTCTGTATCCCTTCTGTTTTCCTGTTGATTCATATCATCATCTTATTAAAGTATGTAAGGGTCTATAATAACTCTGAGAAGTACAGATTGGAATTCACATTTTATTTTTGTTTTCCCTCCTCTTTTGTCTTTTCATTTTTGATTTTTGACCCTTCTGAAGGCTCTGAAATGTTTCTATCAGGGTAAATGAATACTTAAAACTGATAAGGTAATTGCTTTTTTCTTATTTTCTGCTTGTCGGTTAATTAATTTTAATGGAAGTTTATTTTTTTACCACACAAATTAAAGGATTCATTTAATGCACAGGCAAGTATTAGCTAAGTTTTTAAATTTGGAAACGGAAATTGCTCTTAATGGGAGATTCATATTCTTCCAAAAACTAAACAGTGCTTACAGACAGTCTAGTCTAGGTGAGGGAAATGTAGTGATTCTAAATGTGCAAAAAGTATTATGATGATTGAAGAAATATCACAAGTGCCACTCTTTTTTTAAACACAAAACTGGAGAGATCAACACTTAACACTTTCGAGTCTAAATGGTCCAATTACAGATTCCCAAACTTTTTTCAACATTTATAACTCAAACTAGCATAACATATAATGGAGATCTGAATCCCTTTCTAGATCAAAATTCCTTCTCACCAAAACTCTACACCATATTCAGAATACTTTGCAGGATTATATGTGTGAATTCAATCCAGTGCACATTTGACTTCTATTAATTCTTCCTACCTTTCCTCTTTTTCTTTATGTCAAATTCACATTCATTTAAATTATTTTCTGATACTTAATTCCTTGGAACCTTATCAACATTCTGGTAATGATAGAATTTTAGTTAATCTGATTGTTTTAACTCAAAACAGGCTGAACCCAACAAATATTCTTTCTTTGGATGCTAAGAAAGCTTATTATTTCTTGGACGTTTTTGAGTGGATGTTGATTTACAATGGTTTCCCCAAACCTAGGGTGACATGTTTATTAACTCTAAAGCATAAGTAATTATTAGTAGTGTGTCATTTCCTTGGTTAGTTATGCCATGATATATATCATATACGTATATCATGGCATATCAATTCCCTCATTTTCCCTTTCTTTTTAATTTGGCTTTAGAACCTCCTGCTACTACTATTAGAAGTCCTGAAAAGACTCAGCAGATCACATTAGGGAAGGCAGAATAAAAAAAATCTGCTATATGTGGAAAATGTATATTTCATAGATAAACTAGAAATCTCCACTCCTAATCTCATTTCAGTAATAAATGAGTTTGATATTCTGCCTGGTTATTCTATGAACTGATTTCCTGGGCATCATAATCAATCGACAGCTATAAGTTTGGGAGTTCAGGTCTTGTTCTGACTCCTTTGTTTCTTTTAGCGTAAGGATTCCTAGAACTCTTTGTCAACCAGTAAATTTAAAATTATCTCCAGTTTTGATTCAAATGAACTTTATGGACAGGGGATCTTGAGGTAAGATAAACATGATTAAGATTAATTTAATTCTGAGGATGATCCATATTTTAAGATTTATTTATATATTTATTCATTCCTTCTATTTCAAGTGAATGTATACAATATCGTTTGATAACTTTGTCTTATGAGAGCATCCCCCAGATTTTCACTGTGTAAATTACAATTATTGTTGGGAAAGCTGAATTTAATTTTCAGCACTTTTAATTTTAGGTGTTCGTTTTAGCTTTGGTTTTTGGCTGGAATAAACAACTTCAAAGTCAGTGCTGTACAATGGTTAAAATGTCAGGTTAGGGTTTGGCCGACTTAGGTTCAAGTCACACTTTGCTACAGAAGGTGACTAGATAACTTTGGGCTAATCACTCTCTCTCAGCCCAAATAACCTGACAGGGTTGTTCTTGTGGGAATAAAATTGGAGCTAAAATTTCTGTGTAGCTTGAGTTCCTGGAAGAAACACAGGATTAACTGATTGAATGAACACAATACATTTCAGCCTCTCTGTGGGCTAACCTGAAAGCTACTGGGAACAAGCTTGCTTGTTCAGGAACCACTCTCAATAATGGTTCTTAATGTCACAAGATATATATGTCACAGACATAACTTTGTTTCTTTTACCTATAAAAATCTTAGATTATGGAATAATCCTAGTTTGGACAAAGTTGGTAAATCTGGTTGTTTTGTTTTGTTTTTCGGGGGGAACTGTATCTTTCTCAACATTATTTCTCAGTCAGTCCTCAGTTTATTTTGGACCAACTGAGTTCCGATGAACAGCAGAAGCTATTACTTTTGCAGAACTTAAAACAGAATTTTTCTGCAAGCGCTTCTTCCCAATTCACTGCTTCTTCCCACTTGCTGTTAGGTTTGCTTGGTCTTGATGCCACTGCTACCGTTGAAATTCCAGTTTTTAGGGACTTGGGAAAAAAAAATCAAGATCCCTATGACCACAACTGCTTTTATAATAAGCTCACAGAAAATTGTAAGATTGACATTAATGATTTACATGTGCTTGAATGCTCTGTTTTTGTGAGTCAGTGGAAAGTTATCTTAAGAATACAAAAATAATTTATGCTGTTTTGAAAATTAGGTTAAAATAGCAGCGAATCCGATTTCATATATACTGAATACTTCAGAGAATCTTTGGTAAGAGTTGGATACAATCACCTCCCTGTTAGAGATGCAAATTAGAAATTGGAATATTCACTCATGTGTATAGACTTGTCTGTCATTGCCAAATTTTGGGTTGAAAGTTTGTTAATATAAATTTGGATTAATCACCGCTGGTTAGTCATGCATATTCTGCCTGGCTATAACCCCAACATTTGGAATCTATCAAGATATCAACATCTGTGGATTTTTCATGCACGCTGGATGTCCAAAAGAATGATTATACAACACAGGAAGCACAAATCTATACCTGACTTGAAAAAATGCACTGCTGATATGTATAGTCTGTCAGTATTTGAATTAGGGTAGTGGTGGTGGTTTTCAACAAAAGGGCAAAGAAAAGGATTTTCAATGGATGTGGTTGATTATTTTAGAGTTATTTTGTTTATCAGATCAATTTGCAGGCCTTTCTTATTTTTAGTTTTCCCAGAAACGTGGGACAGAGAGGAGATAATTAAATCAAATGCACTGTAATTAGCAAGATGATGCAAACTAAGAAGGCTGCCCTATGCAAGCCTGACACAGAGGCAAAGAGAAAGTAAGGCAATACAATAAATCTTATCAATCAGCCAATTAATTAACAAATTTGAACTAACCTCTAGGGATTTTTCTTTCCTTTGGTCAAGCAATTATCATACTATTACAAAATTGTATTCTAAAACTTGCTTTTAAAAAAAGTCATTTACCAGAAAGCAAGCGAAAGTGGGAAAACAGTACTCAAAAAATATAACCCAAAATTAAACCCAGATGTGTATTATTAGCACCATTCTTTGGATACTGGTCAACATTTATAGATAAATCTTTATTAATGTTGTCCATTTTTATTTAGTTATTGTGTTTATTAAGTTTATTGTGCACTTATGAATAATTGCTGAAGAATAAAGCCATGTAACATGGGAATTGCTTCTATGTTGTAAAAAATAGTAAATCTGTTGCTCAGAAATGAGATGTCTTATTTAAAAAAACATTAAAACTGCTGTAACTAAGGAAGGTGGAATATAAATGATCAATTAATTAAAATTGATTAGCATGACCAAAGATATATTACCGTTGCTATTTTAATGGATCTCCTTAGGCAGTGTTCACTCTGCGAGCTGGCATGTACAGTCATATGAAAAAATTAGTACACCCCATGTAAAGATTTTTTTCTTTTTTAACATATGTGGATATATCAATAATTCATTTTCATTCAAGGAGTATATAAAGGTATTGTAATTGAATCAAAAACAAAACTATGAAAATTTGACTTTGTAATCATTTATTCAACAAAAAATGAGCAAATATGCCATTTCTTTCTGTGGAAACAATAAGTACACCTCTGGCTCTAATACCTGGTATTGCCCCCTTTGGCAGAAACAACCTCACATGGCGTTTCTTATAGCAGTCTACCAGTCACTGACATCAACTGGGAGGAATTTTTACCCACTCCTCCACGCAGAATTTTTTCAGCTGTGTGATGTTTGAGGGGTTTCTTGCATACACAGCCCATTTCAAATCACCACACAGCATTTCAATGGGATTTAGATCTGGGCTTTGACTTGACCATTCCAGAACCCTCCATTTCTTTTTCTTTCTTTTTTTAGCCATTCCTTAGTGGATTTATTGGAATGCTTAGAGTCCTTGTCGTGTTGCAAGGTCCACTTTCAGCTGAGCTTCAGACTCCTGACAGACAGTCTCAGGTTAATCTCAAGCACCCTCTGATACAATGAAGAATTCACTGTGGATTCTATGAAGGTGAGCTGCCCAGGTTCTGATGAGCAAAGCAGTCCCAAACCATAACATTTCCACCACCATGCTTTATAGCTGATATCAGGTTTTTTGGGTGAAATGCTGTCTTTAGCTTCCACCAAACATGTCTTTTGATACTGCAGCCCAACATCTTTGCCTCATCTGTCCAGAGCACATTGTTCCAGAAGTCCTGGTCTTTGCTAGGTATTCATGAGCAAACTTTAGTGCTGCCCGATTCCTGCACTGGGCAGGGACAAAGGGTTGGACTACAAGACCTCCAAGGTGCCTTTCAACGCTATGATTCTATGATTCTTTCTGAACAGCAAAGGTTTCCTCCTGGCCCACCTCCCACATAGATCTAAGTCGTGCAGCTTATTTTAATGCACTTTGACATCAGTAGTGGTGAGAACTACCTGTAGGTTATGTGATGAAATTCTGGGGTTCTTAGAGACTTCCTGTGATCTGCTCTTGGGATGAACTTGCTGGGATGGCCTGGCCTGGGCAAGTTGGCCATTATTTGAAATCCTCTCTACTTCTTCCAGACAGTGCAAGAGTTGATGTCCAATTGTTTGGTGATCTTTTTAAATCCTTCCCAGACTCATAGACACCTATAACCTTCTTTCTGAAGACCTCAGAGAGTTCCTTTGATCTTGGCATGGTCATACCATCTACTTCAACAATAAAGAGCAAGTCAAGCTAAATGTCCAAGGTTTAAATAAGAAAGGTTCCTCCAAGATCCTCTATATCATTTGCACCTGATCTGGTACACCTGATTCTAACTTTAGGTATTTGAGGTAGTGATGCATGTAAGGGTGTACTTACTTTTTCCACATGCTAAATCTGCATTTATGTTTATTTAAATTACAGAGTGGACTACAAAATGTAAATGGCACATTATATTCATTACAGTATATTATATTCCCTTTACCTATTAATATTGTTGAAATGAAGATCAAATATCTGTTATGTTGAAATATGCTGAAAAAATAAAAAAATTCAATGGGGTGTACTTACTTTTTCACATGACTATAGTGTATTCATTTTAGACAGCAGAGTTCCAGGCACAAGCATGGTGCATTTGAATCAGTTACCCTGTTCTCTATATTTAATTCACGTTTTATGGAGAGCTGCATTTCTTTAGGGGGAATCACTTGACAGCATGTTGGGTAGGACTGAAGCAGATTGTGAGTAAAACTAGAAACAAGGGCACTCTTTCTCTCTGACATCCCCTTTCCTCCCTTTTCCTGGTATCTTTTTCTCTCCCTTCTAACTAGTAAGTTATAACTAGTTCTTACCAGAGAATCTGAGCTGATCTCTACTGTTTTGAAGTACAGTGTTAACATTTGCCTCAGAGGTACCCTAAAATCCTAGGCCGCACCCAACATCACATTGTTGTAAAATCTTATTTATATTAATTTATTTAAGGTGTTGTGGACCTGCCCGGGGGGGGGGGAGGGAATAAAGCAACTTCCAAAGTAGCTTAGAGTGATCAGTGTTGAGACTGTGCCTGCCCTTAAGCTTGCAACCTAAATTAGTCTTCCCTTACTTGTTCTTACTTAAGAGTTATTGCATTAGCTGTAAAAATGTGTTGGATTACAAAATTGGAGGGCAGACGCTCTGCCGGATTCAAATAAAGAATAATGTTATTTTAAGAAATGCACTTTGAGTTCTTAATGCTTGTCTTACACAGCCTATATGAATTCATATCATAATTTTCCAAGAGCCTACCTACCACTACCTTTCTGAAACAAACAACCTGCATTGTCCTTCTTAGTAGCCTGGAAATTGTTTGTATTTCCAGATTCTATCAGAAATCTATGGAAAGAAAGGAATAGCAGAACTAGACTTTCCTATTTTATCCAACAATTTCCTGAAAGTTGTCAGGTTTGGACAAGAAAGAGGGTCTTAAGTTCTGGAACATTCCTTCCAAAGGGAGTCCATCTCACTTCTTTGATAACAGCTGGTCAAGATCTTGCTTTTCAGGAGGGCTTCAATCTACAATCTTGTTGCTGCTTTTAACCAAACACTTATTTTAATATATTGAATATTTTTTAACTGCTGCAGTACTGATTCTCTACTAGTGTTGTTTTAAGTTTCCATGTGTTTTACTCCTGTAAAACTCCCAGAATTCTATGAAGAAGGGATGAAATATAAATATTTTAAATGAATAAATAATAAAAGATTAACAAATTAAAGGCCGATCAGTTCCAGTGGTCACTGTATATATGGTAAGCACTTGCCAACATCATGTCAAGTGGCAAGAAGAATTTAGCATTTCTCTGATCAGTCATATGTCCAAATAAGTATGGTAAGACTTTCCCCTCAAAATTGCCAAGACAATTAGCTTTCTAAAGGTGTTCTCTGAATATGTGAGCATTTGATCAGTAATTTTTTCTGATGTGTGTAATGGAATCTTAATAATAAGAAAAAATAAGCATGTGCAATTAATAAGCAATTAATTTTTAGACCAACCCTATACTTTAGAGCAGTGTTGTCCAAATGTGGCCACTTTAAGACGAGCGAACTTCAACTCCCAGAATTCCTCAGCCAGCATGGCTGGCTGGGGAATTCTGGGAGTTGAAGTCCACTCGTCTTAAGGTGGCCACATTTGGACAACACTGCTTTAGAGGAAGGTTTTAATGTACTGTATAACAAATGCAAAATTAATACAGCCTACAAAGTCTGTCCATTGATATTTTCACACCAACCACTTCTACAATCATGCCAATTAGAAATATATTGGGAAAATGTTATAGAAAAGAAATTCTTCCGGCCTGAACATGATTGTCTCATGAACAAATTTAATTACAAAGAGCCAAATTGAATCCAAAAGATTTGTTACTCCTGGAATGATTTATCTGCTTGATTTTCTCCCAAGCAATAATATAATGTATAGCTATCTCTGGAAATATTAACTACTCTCAATTCCAAAATAATTGAATTAAATGAAGCAGAAGAGCCAGATCTTCCAAAATAATTGTAAGACAGGTTTCAAAGACAGAACTGTTGAGTATCTGATGAAAAAAAAACGTGAATATATAAGTCAATGTAACTACATTGGCAATAATATAAATTAAATCAAAAGCATTACAAAGTTATAGGTATAAATGAGAGATATTTAACCATTCTCCTTGGGGACATACAGTCAACATATACTGTCTCATCTCTCCACCTGTCTCTTTCTTCAAAAAAACAAGACAGGAAAAAAATCTCAATATTTGATTGCATTTTCCCAGTTTAAATTATTTCTTACTACACACTGAAGTCCTACACAACAAATGCCTTCAAAAGTTGTTGTTTGAAAAAGCTCAGTCTTCTGTAATATAAATGGCTCAACAGCACCTACAAACAATTTCAGACTTGTACTGCAAAGTCATTCTATCTCTATGAGTGAGTCAAACAGAGATTCTCTGCCCTCCATTACAAACTCACTGAATGGAAACTTAGCATAGAACATTGGTAGAAGTAGTAATAGTAGCAGCAGCAGCAGCAGCAGCAGCAGCAGCAGTAATAGTTTATTATGATTAAAAACTAAGGGCAGTTCACTGTGATCTCAAATTTAATAAAGAAAAAAAAATCAGACACACGCAAACCTAATTCTTATTTCCCTGAACAACGCCCTCCTTACCAATCATGAAGTGGAATTATGCCTGTAAATAAAAGAATTTCAAAGTTACACATTGCAGGAAGAAGCACTATAACAGACATGTAGGAAGAAAGGGCTAAGGTCTTATTTAATCTACAATTGCAGGAGGACTAGAAGCCTATACGTTTTTTACAGGTGGGGGAAACAAACTTCATGGGGCTTGTAATCAGGTTACAGAAGTTCGGAGAAAATTGGCTCAAAATTCGCAACATCTGAATGAATAAGTGAAATTTTTATTGAAAAGAATGATGGGTCCACAACAGGATCAACGATAAAGAAACAATCTTAACTGAGAGATGATAATATAGAAAATAGTCTCAGAGAAGAACCCTATGTACACTGCAGATTGCTCTTACACACAAATGCGTTCTGCTGTCACAAGCCTTACCGCTAAGCATATTTTGAACTGCAGTCTTGATAGACGCAGGCATACATCTGTGAATATTTTTATCACAATGCACTGCTAGCATGCAACCTGTTACAGAATCAGCTCAACTTCCAAATCTACCTTGATTTTCCAAACTTGATCCCTTTGGTTAACACTGCACTCGGTGATCTTTCTCACAAATTGTAACAGAGAAAGAGGATCAGAAAGGCAACAAGAAGCATCAGATTACCTGACTTGAGAAACGGTCAGCCCATAACTATGCCTGGCGCGACCACGATAGCAGCATTTTCTCTCACTTCAGCCATTCTTTTCTTCTCAGGCTTGCTTCAGAAAGACACGCAAACACTAGATAAGGGTTTCAGGTTTATAGACGGCTGGTGGACTGTGGAGCAGGAATCATAACTTGAAACAATTCTAAGGGCTTCTTCCTGTGCTTCTGGGCAGTTCCCTACCACAATTTTCCAACAGACCTGCCTCAAAAAAGTACAATATACAATGAAGTCACTCTCCTCGACTGACATTCCTTTAACCATTTACAGACAGCCCAAAAGAACAGCTTTTGCCGGACTTTCAGTCATCTAGAGGAGAAAGCAGCTGTTCCCAAGCTGTATTCATGATTCCTTCCCAAAACAGTTTCCATGAGGAACAATAGGAAATATAATGTATTTCATACTTTGCAGATTCTCAGCTGCTTTAAAGAATTCACTTGCTGCAAAAAGTTATCCTTCCATTTTAAACCAGGTTTATTTATCATCCTAACCGGAACCATTTGAATAATACTGTGTAAGTGATCATAGTTTCTGCCAAAGGAGGGGAGATCCCTCCATTTGAATGCAGTTGTTTACTCTTGTCTTTTTTTAGGGCAGACGGCTGGAAAAAGCTAAGTTAACTAAGAAGAAACAAAGGGGAGGGTTTGGAGGGGAGGAGGGAGATAGACAGACCAGCAGATGGGATTAATAGATAAGAAAAACACGCTATTAAACTTGCAGTCAGAATACTGCATTACTGCAAGACTGATGACAAGAGCTACACTATAGAAGCTGAAAAACACTAGACCAGTGTTTTTCAAACTTGGCAACTTTAAGACGTGTGGATTTCAACTCCCAGAAATCCCCAGCCACCTGGCTGGAGACTTCTGGGAGTTGGTCCACACATCTTAAAGTTGTAGATTTGAAAAACACTGCACTAGACTGAACAAAGCTGTGGAGTTTAGCCATATTGGAATCTCACTGTTTTGTAATAAATTGAGTACTTTTGCTAATTTTACCAGGTGCAAAAACCTGAACAATTGATTTTCTATTTTCTCTTGCCTTTAAACAGCTCCAGTTTTGATGCCTCTTTTGTCTTAAACAGACTTCTCAAATACCAACATGGCATTTGTTCCCTCCATTCCTTCAACACTCAACTTGAAGCTCTTGTTTGCTTATTTTATTGCACCCTTCCTCAAGGAACCCAAAGGCTTAGACATAAATTTCCTCCACCAGTATTATTATCCTCACAAGAACTCTTTGAGGTACAATTAAACAAATGTGCTAGTAACTCAAGGTCTCTTTCAGTCTAAACAACCTCACAGAATTTAATTTGTAACTCCTCGCCTGATGTAAAATCTCCGAAAATTGCAGGAAAGCCTTGGTATAACTGAATCTATTTAATTCATCTGCTCTTGGACACCAGAGGTAGAACAAACCAGAAAGGAGTTAACTCCACTTCTTTTAACCAGATGCTAGAGCCTCAGGCTCCTTCCAGTACTGTGGAGGAAATCCACTTCCTTCAGTCTTATGCTCTGTCATCTAGAAGAAACAGTAGCTTTCCATCAACTCCATCTTCAGAGGGAGAGTAGAAGTAGCAGAGCAGAAGAAGCCCAGCACTCCCTCCACTGTGCAAAAGTGCCTACTGGTACACCAAAAAGTGCACCATCAACAGGATGTAGCCAAGAAGGCCTAGTGACCAAGTCAGGAGAACAGTCCAAGAGACAGAAAAAGTTGTATCATGGGAAGAGCCCCAAGGTCTCCAGAAACAATGGAACATGGAGGAGGTAAGTGGCAGCATCAGCTTCAAATCTGCCTGCATGACCGCTTGGCTGAAGGCCATTCTGAAACTCTCTGACACACCTTCACAAACTAGGCACCAGACAATGGAACAAATTGCCTGGCAGATCTGAAATAACACCCCTTCCATACCTCAGCAAAAAGTAACACTGGGAAAGAAAGCCTGCCTGGCAAACCAGAAAGCTGAAGCTGATTATGGGGAAGTCTCTGCCAGAGCAGGTAGGCAAGAAAGCAGGAGGTAAAAAGGCTGATGGACTCCAGAAGCCCTCCTCATCACATTGGCTGAGGCATCACATGACATGAATTCCAGCAGCCAACTCTAGGATGGAAGCCAGGAGGAGCAACACAGCAATGCACAACTTCTCAAGGCCACAGTGGGAGTAAACCCACAGGATCTCTCTTTATCAACAGGATGTGTTATTAATCCTATTATTATTATATTTCTAGACTACCACAATCAAGGATTAGTTCTCAGCAATTTACAGTACAGGTAATCCTCGGTTAACAACAATTCATTCAGTGACTGTCAACGGCACTCAATAAGGAAACTTACAGCCGGTCCTTGAAGTTGCAGCTGTCACAGCATCCCCATGGTTATGTGACTACTATTTGGGTGCTTGGCAACCAGCTCACAATTTTGTCACAGTGTCCCACGGCCACATGATCACCATTTGTGACCTTCACTACCAGCTTCTAACAAGCAAAGTCAATGAAGAAGCCCGCAGAAGGTCACAAATGGCAATCACATGATGTGCTTAACAACCACTACTGGAACCGCTGGAACTGCCATCGTAAGTCAGCATAGTCATGTAATGTTGCGCTTTATGACTGCGTTGCTCAGCAATGGAGTTCCCAGTCCCAATTACCATTGTTAACCGAGGACTACCTGTAATAAAAAGCATTACCATAAAATTCCAAAGCAATCAGAAACAATAAACTCAATAAACTGCTATCAGGTTCAATAGCCGTGACAATTAATCCTCATGACACCAGAAGATTGGAGGATGCGGATATGGAGTTACGTCAGAAAGCACAGTCCCAAGAGAACTTGAGAGAGAATAGTTAAGATTTGGTTAAGACCTGGCTCTGGTCCAGGAGGTCACAGTTCTCCAACCTAGTGGTGATGAAAGAATAGCCATGGCCCCTCCCAAAATGTCTGGAAGCCCTAGTTCAAGATTCAAGGTTCAGTAACTTCACCCAGACCTATAATAACTACAGCTGGAAATGAGGTACAGCAAAACTTCAATCTGGATCTTCCAGGTTCAGCTGTAGAGACCTTTCAGCCCCAAAGCAGCCAGTCACCACCAAGACTGATCTGTGGTCTCAGCACACCTTTGAATGGTGATGCAAATGTCAGAAATTTGTGACAAAGGCAACAGGGAACCTGAACTATTGGGCTCCGTATAAGTGGGGCCAGAGTGGAGGCTAGCAGCAATAAGACTGCAGAGGCAAATAGCCGCATTTTGTTCTTTTCTGCAGCTAGATATGTACAGGGCTGTGAGGAGCTACTTCAAACATATATTTGAGGGTAAAGGTCAGGTAATTAGCTCATCTTCTTCCAGCAGGAAATCAGGAGAGATGAGTCCACAATTAACAGAGAGGGTGAAGAATGCACCGACTAGTCTTCACAGCCAACAAGCTGCTGTCCCCTTCCAGCTTCACGGCACTCTGTGAATTGTCTTAATGACAGGAGTGCTATTAATAGACATTTGTAGGGCGGTTCCAGGGCACAGCCGCCTACTATTATAAAACATTCCAAAATTGATGAGTTCACCTCCTCAGTCACTGTGACTTTGGCTGCACTGGATCACATAGATCTAATAAACGATTACACAGACCTTCCCTGGAAATAATATATATACTTTGTCTGTCAGCTCCATCTCCAGGGACCAAGATTGGTAGTTAACATGAAGTATTTTTCTAGTCACCAGAACACGGATCTGACAGTCCCACCCTCTTTAGGAGGGGAAGCTTCTGGAACCTGTAAAAAGCCACTGCTACATTAGTGATTCAAAGAGAAGTGCATCATAGTCCCTCTCATGTGTTCCAAAGCAACATTTAATGAGTTTGCACAGCTCCAATAAAGAGGACTATAGATATTCCTTCTCACGCTGCAATTGGTTCCATGGGCTGCACAATGTCAACAGTGGTTACTCTTTATTGTTTCTAATCCAAAGGAATGTTGGAAAGAAATTATGTAGAGGGGGTCAGGACACCTGTCCATCAGCACAATAACTCTCTGAAATCTGAACACAATAGGGCCAAATTCAGTGTGAAGGGAGGAGCCAGCAAAAGAAAGATCAAGTTAAAAAATGGGCTACATCACACTGGAGGCCGTGGAGAAAATGATTCGTCCAGTTCATCCCTATGGGAGCGCCCGTTGGGTAATGTCTTGAATGTTTTTGACTTCTCTGTTTTAAGCCCTCTCCCTCCACCCACCTAGTCATGTTATCCAAAGCAAAGCGTAAGCAGCCAGCTCTTTTTTTCCCAACACACATATGCATACAACTGCTGGTACAAAGTCGGAAAAAAGTCCAGTATCCATGCTCTGCATGCTTTCCCATCTTGTTTTAGTGGAAAACAATTACCACAGTGTGTTTATTTAACTGTGCATGCACACAGTATTTTTCCATTGCATCTGAACAAGGCTGGAAAAGGAGAAGTAGCTAACAATCCTACCATCAGATTCAGCCTGTGGTTTACTTCCCAGATTCACTCAACTCTTAAACCTATCATCAGTCCCACAGCACTCTAATTCTAAATAAGCATAGCCACCCGGGTGTTCCTTCTACTTATACTACATATCCATCGTAAGATTCTGGAGGAAAGCTGGGATATGAATCTAACACATAAATAAAACAATAAACAATCCTGAAGTCAATATCTCCAAATACCCAGTTATGTACATCTGCATCCATCCAGTGGGATGGATTTGAGAGAGAATCGAAGGTTCAAATAATGCAAACTTTCTGACTATATGAACTCACTTCTCCAACTCTTGGCCCAGATCAAGGGTAGTATCTGTACTCATCAGTTTCATCAGATTATATGAACTGTTCCACAAAGGAAAAGTTGTCAGAAGACAATGGACTTTAGGTGTTTTTCATCAGAGGTTATATGTGGCCATCTACCAGGGATGCTGCAATGGGGGATTTCCCACATCAGTAGGTAATCAGGGACCAGCATTCTCTGAAGTTCTTTCCAATCTCTGATTCTAAGCTGAATTACAAAAATGGATCAAATGCACTGAAAAAGTATAAGAAAACTATTCTAGTCACACTAAGACTATTCTAATGAGACTGGCACAGTTGAGAGGGGGGTATCGTTTGGTTTTTTGACCTTAATCACAAGTATCTTATGTTTGGTTTAAATGCGGTTCCCATAGATCCTAATGCCATAGATATCATCTCTTCACTTTGCTTTTAATCTCTAAGAATACAACGATGTGGTCAGATTATTCTGCAATCCTTCGATTTGCTTAGCTGTGATATCCCTGCTATAAACAGCTTGCTTATAACTACCAGAATTCTGCAACCATAGCCCAGAGCTCCACTCTTCCTATTCAAGTGCTCTCTAATGAACTCCACCACAAAAAAGAGTAGAAACCTTCCAGAAATAGCAGGTTTTCATTCTCTAACTCCACCCAATGCTTTTGTTGGATGTTGACGCTGCATACTTGGAAGTGAGATCACATAATAACTGAACTATGTTTAGGGAAGTTCTTCTTTTCAAAAATAGCCATCCTTTCACCGAAAACCCAGCTGAGAGTGCATAAAGCTGACACGCTGATTTCAAAACAGGCAAGGCCCCATCCACCTTGTCCCTCTACAGCAATCCAGTGGGAGACCACTGCTTTCTAATGTCACAGCAAGTACACTGAAGCCATGCAGTCTGGTTTTAGACTTACTGAATGTTGCCAAGGTCAATAGCTGATCGGCTGGCTGAAGAGAAACACCCAGACACAGAGGAGCCCATAGGAACTCCTAGACCACACATTACTTATTGCCCCTTTTAATTTCAAAGCCATGTGAGTTGCAATTTCATCCCGAGCCCCCACTCCCTGAACTCAGCCCATAGCAGCTGTACTATGCAGAGAAAGGTGGGCCCCCTTCTGCTCATTCATTAGAAGGATTGGATCACATTACTGTCAGGCATCATTCTCTGGTTGATCAGCTGACCTTGCCTCCACAGCTAGAGCCTGGCTCTTGTTTGCACCAGAACCTCTGCAGCTTTGTAATGGATTCCCAAGAGAAAAATAGGAAGCTGGCACCTTGCCTACAACCAAAAATCCACTGGGGCTACTTAGTTCATCAGCTCCTGGCAAAAGAAAAAATAAAATAGGACTGTGACAGATTCTTCTGTGACTGAAAAAGACAGTTAACTCCTCCCTGACAAGCTCTGGTTGTCTTGCTCACTTACTAGGTTTCAAAGGACCAGCTGGTTTTGCCATACTGTTCCTCCGTACGTCAGCACTGGCTGTTAGACATGCTTCCCAACCTATTTAGCTTGCAGCGTCCAGATTTTACAGGAAAAAAAAAAGAGAGAGAGGGAGAATAATTTAGACTTTAACTCTGCAATTTATAAACCCTGGCACAAGCACATCCATATTAAACTGAGGAAAACCTCTCTCTAAAACCATGAGCAACAACTAGTGTAATGTGGGCAATACTGAGCAACAAGTATTGCTGCTCAGGACACTTAAGAACAGCAAAGATGACCCAGAGGTTGGGTCATGAATGGATCTGTAAATTAGAGACAAACTCCCAGTTTATAACTGGCCTTTCTCCAGACCCAGAGATTTCTCACTTTTAAAAACCAGCCATCTAGGAGAATAATTGTGATTTTCAAAGCTGCTTCACTTTTTAATAGGTGTATTCTACCTGAGAGATTGATAGAATGAAATATCTCACCAAAAAAAAAAAAAATTGCTTGCCACTGCTGACAAGTAGAGCACAGCTAGCCAAAATCATTTCTCCTATCAGGAATATTCAGGGATTTAGATCATTACTTAGTTATGGATGCTCATTCAGTAACCTTAGACATCTCACTAAACTAGAACATTCAAATCTGAAGTGGACAAAGTGCTTTGGATTCAGCGTGGACAACCTCACTGAACCTATCAGCAGCTACTTAAAGGAGTCATGCCTTTTCCTGGGCTCACATGGAAAATACTTGTTCGAATTATGGTCAACACTCCTTAACTCAAACAGATATTCTCTTCAGCCCATGTGGTTATTATGTGAACCCAGGAAAAGACATAGCTTCTTTAAAGAGCTTCTAACACATACAGCAAGGATTTCTACACCAGCTCCAAAGACCTTTTGCACACTTTGGATCTGCATATTGCACACTTCTGCACTCAACCATACTTGAAAGCCATAAAGGTAGAATGGGATAGCCAAATACCACTGTTCCAACCTCTTTTTTTATGCAAACCATATCAAAAGCTTCCTTTTACAAAAGAAGTTTATTTAAACGGGCTCTCTTGCCAGAAAGGAGCCACCAATCCATTGTTGGATTTCCATGTTTACCTACCATATGTGCAAAGCATCAGTTCACTCTGGTATCACGCCAATTGCCACTTATTACATTCTAGGAAGAACCAGTTTGGTCCTGAGGTTAAGAAATTGAGAGATCATGAATTCTAGTCCTCTCTTAGGCATGAAATCTAGCTGGATGGCTTTGGGCCAATCACTCTCTTATTGTCCAACCCACCTCATAAGGTGGTGGTGATGGGGAAATAGGACGCAGGACCATTATTACACCACCCTGAGTTGTACAAAATAAAGGCATGATATAATAATAATAATAATAATAATAATAATAATAATAATAATAATAATAGAAGACATTCAACTCCCTGCCATACAGTTGGATAATCAAGCGCCTAGAAACAACAGGAGTCAGTAAAAACATCAGAAGCTTTGTGCAAAGATCAATGGCACAGTGGAAGACACAGTTGCTGGTCAATGGTGATAGACTGGGAGAGGTTAATATCAAGAGAGGAATCTTTCAAGGAGACTCAGTATCACCACTGCTGTTTGTCATTGCATTGATTCCTCTGTCAACAATACTGAACAAGTCAGGTCACAGCTATCAAACCTCAAAAACATCTGCCAGGCTATTCTATCTCCTTTACATGAATGATCTGAACCTGTATGGAAAAACACCATCTGAAATAGAAACACTGCTCAACACTGTCCAAATATACAGTCAAGGTATTGCAATGGAGTTTGGACTAGACAAATGAGCCACCCTTACCATCAACAAGGGAAAAATAGTGAAAACTGAAGGAATCAAGACTCCCTAAGGAAGTAACATCAAGAGCCTGGATGAAGAAGATCACTACAAATACCTGGGCATCCTTCAAGCTGACAACATCAAGCACACTGAAATCAAAAAGAAGGTTAGTAGTGAATACATCATGAGATGAAGAAGATCTTAAAGTCCAAACTCAGTGGAGGAAATAACATCAAGGCAATTAACACCTGGGCAATTCCAGTCATTAGATACATAGCTGGAATAGTGGATAGGACTCAGGCAGAACTAGAAGCCCTGGATAGGAAGACCAGAAAAATAATGACAATGAATCACATCCTTCATTCATGCAGCGATGTTGACAGACTCTACTTGCCAAGGAGCATAAGTGGGTGTGGAATGTTGCAAGTTCACCAGACAGTTGAAGAAGAATATCATACAGATACATGGCAGTACACAAAAAAAACTAGCAGGCAAAGCAGATAACAACAAGACCCGGCAATGGCTAAGAACAGGAAAGTCGAAGAAAGAGACAGCGGGGCTAATTCTGGCTGCACAAGACCAAGCCTTAAGAACAAATGCATATAAAGCCAGAATAGAGAAGACAGCAACAGACAATAAATGCCCCTCTGCAAAGAAGCTGAATAAACAGTGGACCACCTAGTTAGCTGCTGCAAGAAGATCGCACAGACTACAAACAATGGCAGACACTGGAATATATGCAAGAAATACCATTTGCCTGCAAGCAAGAACTGGTGGGACCACAAAACAAACAAAGTAATAGAAAACGAAGAAGCTGAAGTGCTCTGGGACTTCAGAATTCAAACAGACAAGCACCTGTCACATAACACCCCAGACTTAACAAATGTTGATAAGAAAGTCAAAAAGTCTAGATAGTGGACATGGCAATACCTGGAGACAGCAGAATAGAACAGAAAGAACTGGAGAAAATCACAAAATACAAAGACCTGCAAATAGAAATAGAATGACTGTGGCAAAAGAAAGCAAAGATAGAACCAATAATAGGCACTTTGGGTGCACTCCCAAAACATCTGGAGTACCACTTGAACATCATCGGCACTGACAAAATCGCCACCAATCAATTGCAAAAGGCAGATTTACTTGGAACAGCTCACATCCTGCGACGATACTTTTAACACCATCAAACAACATCTGCCTATCCCAGGTCCTTGGGAAGGACTCGATAGGTGGATAAAAATGCCAAATCCAGTCTAAACATCTGGCTGACTGTGCAACCAACAATAATATGCAAGGATGTTATTGAAGCAAATTACACAACAAACAACAATGAATATAAAATATAGTAGTTAAGAAGTTATTATGTATTGTCTCAGAGTAGCAGTGGCCTGTGGACACAAATTGGAAATACTGACTTAATATATTCTCCCCAAATGTTTAAAGAAGGGGTAGGAACAAACTGCAGACTTATCTGCACAGAGAAACATCTGCCCCACTAAGCCACATTTGCCAGCTGGGAATGATTAATTTGCTCCCTTTGTACTTGCAGCAGATTACAGATGTAAGCGGCCTGTGTCTGTACATGGGAACTGGTAACTAGCACTAGAATGAAATAGGCTCCAAAGACTATTGTTCGGAGAACATTGAGACCAAGTTCCATAGAGCAATCTATCATTGGCTACCAAATCAGGAGCCATGCTCACTCTATAGCAGTTGCAAAAAATTAGGGCTCAAGGGAAACTGAGCTTCTCCTGTCTTTATGATGTGGAGCAAGGCCTTTACTATTCTCCACGAAATGCATAAGGCCTCTCAGATCACCTCCATGATCAACTTTTCATATGACAGAAGAGAAAAATACATGGAGAGTAATCTAATATGATTACTATGTACAATTTAAATTAAATTAATTCTAGCTTTGGTCCTAGTCTCACCTACTTCGGGAGAGTGTAGACTCAAGCACACCATCCAAGTTAATGCACAGCTCTTGGCTCAAAAAAGGGTGAATATCACTCCTCTATAGATTATGGAATTGGATGACAAATTAGTCTTCAGCTGAATCTCTTGGAGCTACAACCACACATTCTGAGGAGATCTCTCCTGCTCCCAAAAATTCAGCCTTTTTTCTGTTTACTTCTGGAGCTGCCATCTTAGGCTAAATGAATCTTGAAAGCCCACCTACTCTCATGAGCAAGTATTTCTAGCACAAGAGTAAGCAACTTGTGGCCTATAGTATATTGCTAGACTACTGTACATCATCTACCCTCCCAGGCCACTACTTTTTCTGACTGAGGACAGATAGGATGGAATGACCAAGAAAAAGAAGTCAGAGCTAAGCATATGCTTGATGAGGTGGGAAATAGCTACAGTCCCTAAATCAGTGTTGTCCAAACTTGGCCACTTTAAGATGAGTGGGTGGCTGGGGAATTCTGGGAGTTGAAGTCCACTCATCTTAAAGTGGCCAAGTTTGGACAACACTGCCCTAAATAATGTCCATATGCACCCCATCACTTTATACCCCAATCACTTTACCCTATCCTAGAAGAATAGGAGGGCAAAACTGGCAGGCATCCTTGAATACAAATGGTTCAGGTTTCATGAAGAAGAATATTACAAAGGAATGGAACATGCCTCTCTTTGCAGGGCAAATAAGGACAGGATGCCATTAGACCAAAACAACTACAACAAACAAACCACTTTATTTCTATCCAGTCCTGCCCAGGTACCGATGAATATTTTGCCTATGAGTGCATATCCTAGTCCTGCCTTACCCTTCAGATGCATTGTATCATACCTCCTAACATGGATAGAAGGCCACTGAATGTAAATCTACTCATCTGGAGGGCACCACTTGGAGAACAACATATGTATTAGAACTCTGGCTGAAAAAGAGGCCATTCATTGATTCAAACCTATCTGTGGCATTCAGCCCTTACGCTACTCACTCCTTCTTGTTCTTCATCTCTTTACAATCATGAGATCACAACACTTCAGTGGCATTAGAAGTCAGGGTCCAAACTGAAGCTAGCAGAGAATTCTGAGTGGTCGATTAAAATATCTGGGAGGCAACGTTAGCTCCACAACCCTGAGCATTCCCATCCACTCTGCTACAAAGAAACACCACTAGCATTCTGGCTAGGAATTCAGGAAGTCATAATCTGGAGAGCATCACTGGGGAGCCAGGGGGAGTGTTCCAGTCTTAGGAAACTTATTTCCACCTACACATCCTTCCCACCCCATTCTAACCAGAAATGTGCATCTCTGTTTCTAGGCTGCACAACCATTCTCCATGGTTTTCCACGTTTTTCACCTTCATGCCTGCACCAGCCACTGCTCACTTTGGTTTCTGCTCGCAAGGTCACTGTCTACTTTGTTCCACTTTTTTTACCACCCGTCTCCTGTTCAGCTTTTCCCAGCCATTTCGCTCCCATCCTCCCACAGATCCAGCCACTTCTTCCTCTTAAGCACTGCAACGTTGTTCTCCCCCCCCATACACCCCCGCCCGCCCAACGCTCAGCAGTTCTGTACTTGTTTTACTTTTTACTTTTTTAATGTTCTTTTAATTTTTTAAATTTCATTTTAATGATTTTAAGAGACTGTTGTTTAAAAAAGAAAGAAACCAAACTATCAACTTAATTTTATTCAGAAACACCCCCCCCCCAATCAGCCATTTCCAACTCAACACCCACAAGACATGTTGGACTACAACTCCCATCATCCACATTCAAAGGAGGCAAAACCTAAATGGGCAGGAAGACCTAAGCCGGGAGTGCCTGACCAACTGCACCGATTCCTTGTCTTCAGGCCTCCCTGTCTTCTCCACCCTTTCAGGATCTCGTTTCACTCCCCCGTGTGCTTTACTATTTTCTTCCAACATTTGCACTTACGCCTCCTGGTTTCTGAGCATCGCTCTCTTTCTCTCTCTCCCTGGGCCACTTCTCAATCTTCAGCCATCCTGGGTGAAGTTTTCAGTCTCAGCCAGTGTGACAGCTGGCCTGGTCCACCCAGTACACTGGGTTCAGATTGCTTCACTTGTCCTACCCCGTTTGCTCAACCACAGGCCAAATCAAAAGAAATACGTAAATTTAGCTCCTAGGATCGTTCTGTGTCAGACCAAAAGCAGAACTGAGGGTGTGGTTGTGCAGACCTAGAAGGCCCAGTTCTCAGTGGTTCGTACGCAATACTGAGAACCGACATGGTGGAGAAAGGAAAGCTGTGCCCCCTACTTGCCACCTGTTTTCTGTCCCTGAAATAAGCTGAGGATTCCTAGCATTTCAAAGGCCCTTCCCCTGCCTTTCTGAGCATCTAAATGGGATTACTAAGAATCAGCCTCGTCACTTGGAGATTTTTTTTCCTAAACGAGAAACCACAAGTGACGCTATTCTGAATCCTACACTGAACTCACAGCTCGTAGGGGACCTCTGTTGGCAGCTTAATGCATTTCCAGATTTTACATTTTCTGTCATGATAGCACTTCTTGGACTCAGAACAAGTCCAAGGAATTGTTCATCTATAGTTACACAATCCATTTGGGGGGTTTTTTCCCTTTCCAATCTGTCACAGCAACTATATGGGAGGCCATCTGAAAAGTTTCTGAATTTAGAACTCTAATGTAGTTGTATTATACGTGTCCAGAGAAAGAAAATTATGGGAGGGCACTGCTATTCACGCCAACTTTAATTCAGCCTCTGCCATCTGATTCGAAGGAAAGTCTTTTAAATGTTCCTCAATATTTATTTTTATTTTATTCTGTGGCAACCTTGCAGATCCTTTGGAAATACATTCTGATCCGCAGGTGGCATTTTAAGGATTGCTTGCCGGAGGCAATTATAACACATAGACGAATGTTTTGCCGTTCACAAGAAAACATAAAGCTTCACTTTGGGGATATACTATAGTGGGACAAGACCTATTCACAGCTCCTGATCCTCTTGAAATCCAAATTTCAACATTAGAGATCCTACGGGCTGAGTGGGATAATTTCACATTAGGGATCTTTCAGCTCTCTTCCACCCCTAATCCGCCTTATCATAACGGCAGGCTTTTAAAAAGAATTAATTGTTATTACTATAGAAGTTTATTGCTATAACTAAGGCCAGAGACTACAAACTCATAAGCCCTACCAAAAAAAAAAAAAGCTGTAATAGCAGATTTGTTTATATGTACAGTACTTAAAAACAAAAAGCAAAAGCAGATTACCAAATAGTAACCATAGCCAAGCTGAAAAGCACATTCACATTAAAAAGGAGATATATTTAGGTTTATGTTCCAGTTTATAACCAAATCTGTTTGCCATCTTCCTTAGAGAAGATTAGTTCAGCCCCACTTTTCCATCTGTCATGATGTGTGCTACAGGAGTGGTCCACTGCTGGTGCTCAACATGCTTAAGTTAGACACTTTGGTTCCTTGCCCAAATTTTATTTAGGACATAAAACTAGTTCTTAAGGATCTCATATTTTGAAGCAGTGTGTTGCAGAGAGCCTGAAGGTGTACACGCTTCATTCTAGCAAAATTTAACTCTCCTTTGAGTTGAAGTTGGCTGATGACTTCACAGACACATCAGTGTTTTCTTGCAAGAATACCAAAGTGGATTGCCACTACGGTACTTTCTTCCAATTTTTTTCAAATTACCAGTATAGCTTACAGCCCTGAGATTTCTTGTGGTCTCTCATCCAGCCCTAATCACATCAGACCCTGCTTAGCTTTGGAAGACTAGCCAAGGTCAGCTAGGTAACTACCATCTCCCATTTCAGTTAAGCTCAACTCCTACCTGGCATTGACATTCCCATCACCATGCTGTTTTCTTCTAGCAGCACAAAAGTGCTCTGCTACTGCCTTCTAGATGTTTTGCCCAGCCCAGCCTACAATCCTGGCATTCCCTCATGGTCTCTCATCCAAGTACGAACCAGGCCCAACCCTGCTTAGCTACTGGGCCCCGACAACATCAGTTTGCGGGCCAAACATTGTTGATAAAGGCATTCTAACAGCAATGAAAAATGTTGAAAGAAATGAAGAATGTAGAGAAGCCAGCTTATAAATGCCAGCATTTTCTAAAAGTTCTAGACCTTATAATTCAAGGAAAATCTTGGGATTTCCTAAAATAAGTTAAGATTTATTCATATAATGAATAAGTTTTCAGGAAGCTTGTCTCTTACCGTGGCAACATCTCTACTTCAAACATCTAAGCCAAAGCAAAAGCAAAAGAGAAAATCCCAAGTCTGCGACTTGTTTCATATACCGTACCAATCATTTACTGGGAGGCACCCATGGCTGACACATAAGTTATGAATACTTGCCAAGCTGTTTATATTGAAAATTATTTGCATTTTGCCAAGTAAAATGAGTACAACAAATGGAAGCCTGTTTTCTTTATAAAGAACTTTGCAGTCTAAAACTTAGCTTCAGAAAAGATGGAAAGGGACATAATAAAAGATGAAGTTGCACATATTCAAATTCTATTTTCTGATCAGGATGTAGGTGTTCAAACAAAGGCTTCATGGAAAAGTATAGTTTTTCTGGAGCCGAGATATGGTACCATGTAGTTGTTGCAGTGAATGGAAAAGAATTGCAGGCAAATCATGGAAGGGCTACATGTTAAATCTTAGAAAAATACCTTTTCTTAGTTCCGTATACAGGTCTATTATACAAGGGTTCAGATGCTGTGATTCCTCAAAAGAATCCTTCACTCTTCAACACCTTCATAAATTAGGGAATAGAAGGGATACTCATAAAATCTGTGTGTGTGTGTATGTGTGATAGACTTGAAGACTGGGCCCTATCCAACAAAAAGATGTTCAGTGGTAAAAAATGTAAGGTTCTGCACTTAGGGAGGAAAAACTAGAAGCACAGGTACAAGATAGGCAGTGTCTGGCTTAGCAGTAGTACCTGGCAGAAGGATCTGGGAGTCTTGATAGATTACAGATTAAACATGAGCCAGCAATGTGCCACAGCTGCTAAAAGAGCTAATGCAGTTTTGGGCTACATCAGTAGAGGTATAGATCATGGGAAGTGATAGTACTATTCTATGCTGCTCTGATCAAACTGAACCTGGAATACCATGCCTACTGATCACCTGTAATGGTATGTAGGAATCACCTTGGGAGGCAGGAAGAGCCATAGCCAGGAAAACAGCAGCTTAGTCCATAGCACAAATGTGGGCGTGGCAAACATCTCAGAAGGGACCCTCCCTAGTTCCTTGGCCTGTAACAGTAACGGGGGAGAGATTTATTTTCAGACTTGCAAGATTCTGTTAATGTAACCTTACAATAAAGCAGAATTAGTTCATCTGGGCATGCTTCCTGTCTGGACTACCTCGCAAGGCCAACATCACCACAACACACAAAGAATACTGAGGAACTGGAAAGAGTGCAGAGAAGAGTGACAAGGATGATAAGGTGCTTAGAACTTATGAAGAGCAGTTAAATGAACTTGGTCTGTTTAGCCTAAAGAAAAGAAGGCTGAGGGGAGACAGGACAGCAGTCACCTATACATGAAGGGATGTCACAGGGTGGGGTGGGGTGATATATTCTCTAGAGCACTTGAGGGTAAGACAAGAACCAGTGAGTGGAAGATTAACAGAGAGAGATTCAAACTTGAAACAAAGAGGAATTTCCTGACTGTGAGAGCTATTAAGAAGCTGAATAGCCTGTCTCCTGAAGTCACAAATGATCCATCACTGGAGGCTTTCAAGAAAAGACTGGACAGCCATTTGTTCAAGATGATATGAAGATTCCTGCACCGGGTTGGACTAGATGGCCTCCATGATCCCTTCCAACCCAATGATTCTATAAATTTCTAACCTGCCACTCCCCACGTGCTGGCATGACAGCATGTTACAGCTCCAGAAAATTTCACCTATGGGAAATTGCTGTGAGCTTACAGAGCAGAGGTGGCACATTTTGATCTTAAAATAAGCTTCTAGTAGGCCACCTGAGCCAAACATTTCAGCTTCTTTACCATCATTATGTGGAATCCACAAAGTTTTACTGAAATATATTTACTGGCAATATAGCATTATTTAACTCCCCAGCACCATATTCTTTAGATACCTAGTATGAAAAGAAATTGGATTTTAGCTCTATATCCTTAATAGGAATCAAGATACCTATTTTTAAAAAGCATGCCACTTCCTACACTGACTCAGTTTTGCCAGAAAAAGCAAAGGCATGGGGGAAAAAAACCAGGATACAGCTGAGACATTATTGTAAAAGCACAATACTATTTCACAGCAGGAAACTAATAACTACTACACACTCCAAGGGTTCCACAAGATAAGTCACTGCAAATCTGTGAAATCAGTATTATCATGGCACATAAGGGTTAATCCTTTCCACTTCACCCCACTGCCATTCTTCTTTTTTTTTAAAGTAATATACCCAAAGAACAGCACTCACATTGAGGTGTCACACTTGGCCCTTAGACTGAGCACTCTATACAGGGTTTGCGATGCCATTTCACACTGCAAAGAGAGGGCCATAAATTGGAACACTTCACAACTTCAGCAAAATCATACCCATGAAAAACTGGCAGGCCAAGTAGCAAACATTCTCTTCCTGGTTTTAAAATCTTGCTGGACCAAAAAGAGATTCATAGGAATGGGGAGAAAGGATGATCCAACTCACCGTCATCAGCAAGATGCAACTGAAACCACAAATATTAAAATGAAAATCCTCTCTTGTTACCTTTCCGAATGACAAGCTGCAGCGATGTCTGACCCTTTAACATCTCCAAATCCATTGGTGACTCCATTGCAGGAGTCCTTCCTCATCTCCCCTTCAGGAGTCCTTTCTAAAAACTGAGTGTCTTCTTTGATACGCTGTTGGATCATTGGAGTAAGTGGCATTTCAAAGCTGAAGTAGCTGTCAGGCTCAGAATATAACGTTTCCAGTGACTCGGCACTGTAATATAAAGATGCATTGTCCAGAATGCTTTCAAACTGGGAGCTGTACACATCTGTTGAGACTTCAGAGAGTTGCCCAAGGACATCTTCCATTCTCCCACTGAGCATTTCTTCCTCCTCCATTAGCCTAGGAATCAAAATTGGTAAAAAAGTGCTTTAATTTAGTTTTAAGGCTTACATGTTGGCATGTTCAAATCTTCTCAGTAGCAGTTCACACAGACACATACAAATAGCCCTTCCTTTTGATCATTATGTACCAGCATTTAACATCTGGTTACAATAGTCTTGATGGAGAACAGACCCTTTTGTATTTCCCAGTGGCTTTCCATCCCCCACATCCAGACCCAGTATGGAGTAGAAACAAAAGTCGCTGCGATAGGATGATGTGTACTGAAACATCAGCTTATTGTGTTCAAGAGAAAAAAGGCACATTGTGTGTCTCTATCCCAGATTAGTTTTCAGAGATTCTGAAGCTACTAAATCCTTTCTTCTAACAGCTCAGGCAATTGTCAAAAAGCAACAAAAGGAAAGAATAGAACTAGAGACAGAATACTTATTTGGAGCAACAGAGCCTTCTTTCCCATAGCTTTACCCGTATTCCACAATCAGTGGACTTCTCAAGGTTTTAAGCTCAAAAAGACTGAGAAGAAAGAAGTATGGGTAACGGTGTCTCTATGCTAAATAGTCTGTACATTATCACTATTACACATTGTATATATACATGAGAAAGTGCTGCAAAATTTCTGAACTTGCTGCTTTGCTCCACACAAAACTGTTGCAATACTATTCCTTTGGTAGGATTGAAACAGTAATTGGCATGTTAAGAAACTAACATAGGATCTGGTCTGCTTCTGAATAGACTAATCTTGACACTGCTCAGTGAACATCACAGAGGAGAACTGTCCTGTTTGAGGAAAGACATAAATATTGGCTAATCAAACTATTTGGATCTTTCCAAATTAGCACCATCAGCAACCAAGCCAAGGAATGGGACAGTGGAGGAATGCAATGTTAATACCTTTTAATCCTTCTACATATCTTCTCCAAGCTGCAATTTGCCTTACAGACCAAAAGCTACAGCTTGCAGAATCTTAAAATCTCTAAAAGTATTAAGCCCTTGACTGTGACTTTCAAATTCTTCATGATTCTTAAAAAATCAAGAAGAGGTCATAGGAAACAGACACGAGAACGTGCCCTCGCCCTCTCATTCCTCCTCTCTCATGCATTGGCCTAACTCTTAAATTGACCTTCCACTGCTCAGGATATTTACAGTACTTGACACAAAACAGGGTTTCCTTTTAAATATGATTCAAAGTTAGTTAACAAAACGTATTCAAGAGAATCCTAGACATTCTAAACAACAGCCATCATGAGTACCAGTATTAAATTGCATCACAATTTAGACCATTGGGAATTCCTTATTTTTTCTCTGATCTCTTAACCAAAGCTTAATCACTCGCCTGATTCACACATGAGGCTAAAACTAACAGGTTTGGTTTGACTCCTTATGGTTTATTCAAATTAACCATGACAGAATATGTGTGAACTCAAACTGGGTTCAGAAATCAAACTGGGTTCAGAAATCACACTAAGCCATAATGTACAGACTTTGGTTCAGGATTTACCACTTATAAACCCAGCCAACTATAGTTCATTTATGTATGTAAATCATGGCACTTTAATGTATGTGAATCAAATCATTATGCTTACACCAACTATGAATGGTTATTGGGTTAAGTGACTCTGAAAATCCTTTCATTCATCTAATTATTGGATCAAATAAAACAACTATAAGATATTCCATGAAGGTAAGCAATATAATGCAGATCACTCCTTTTGCGGAGAAAGACCAACTCATGCTTTACTCATAACAGAGCCCACTTAATACTAATAAAGCAGTTGCTATGGCATCAAGAAGATTAGTTATTAGAGCAATTTAACTAAGGTACATTATAGTCAAGACTCCTGCTGTTGTGTTTACAATTAAGTTTAGCACATTACTCATTTCTACATTTTGTTTATACCATGAAGTGTTTACTTACCATGTAAATTAAAACCTATTTATGCAAACTGTGATTAAAGAACATACTAATAAATCATTCATAGTATAGGAGTAAACTGACCCTGACTGCTTGCTAGAGCAGCAAAACAGTTTATCTTAGGAAAGGAGAGAGCTTGAGCTGAGTAAAAAGTGGAAACACTTCATTAAGGGAACCTCTTAATATGCACACACTGTATACTAAAGGTACAATAGAGATTTATCCTCATTATTCCAGAACTTTTTTTTATTTTGGGTGATTCTACAAAGGTAGAGACAGGCACCTTGATACTATCCAGCTCTCTAGGCCAATATACATCAAATCTGGGCGCCATTAGCATAGCCAAAGAAAAGGAATTGGGGAAGTTGTAAGAAAAAACTTACTGGGACTAAAAAGTGGCTAATTCTGAAATAAGGCCAAATGGAGATAAAGCCCCATTCTAAGTGCCGCCTTTGGCGCCAGCTAAGCTCTCTGATCCATTTCACTTTTTACATTTCTTAAAAATCCTTTTTTAAAAAATTGAAAACTGGCATGCTATGATGCTGGCATGATGCCTTCAGCATCATCTTTCTTTTTAAAAACCCCTCTGGGGTCCCAAAGAGGCCCCAGAAATATTCTTAAGAAATATTCTTAAGAAATAAACATGATTTCCAGCTAGAGTTCAGTGTTTGGAAGTACACTTAATCCAAAGGTAAAGTAAGAAAAGTAGAGAGTATCCGGTGTGGGAGAGACAAAAAACAGGTTGTAAGTAGCATTCTGGGAAGTCGTGCTTTGCAACTGGTTATATCCCCCATGACAGCCCTTTTGTGAATGAACCAGTCCTTCCACCTAGCAGCCATTTTAACAGAGAACCCATAAAATGTTCGCAAGATTCCAAATGTACCCCAATTGGCTGAGATGATATAACACAGGGTTCCTCAACCTTGGCGACTTGAAGATGTGTGGACTACAACTCCCAGAATTCTCCAGCCAGCATGGCTGGCTGGGGAATTCTGGGAGTTGTAGTCCACACATCTTCAAGTCGCCAGGCTGGGGAATTCTGGGAGTTGTAGTCCACACATCTTCAAGTCGCCAAGGTTGAGGAACCCTGATGTAACACACCTTGGGAAATGTAGTGGTTTCAGCACTGAATGTGGACTGAAGAACAGGTTTATTACCTTCTCTTGGGGTGACCTTGGATTTTTCTCCCAGACAAGTAATATTCACATGCAACCCATACATCCAGCAAGGAAAACAGAAACAGCCATTTTGCTGTCTTAAACTCCCCGGGGCAAATGCAAATCTAAATATAAATGCAACACACACATGCCTGCTGTCAGGGATTTGCCTGTCTCTTTTTCTTTTGCTTTCTTTGTTTCCTTATGGATAATTTAGGGAAGTTGGGAAAGCAGAAATCTTTTAAAATTCAAACCTTCCACTATCCTAAATGTGTACCAGAAGAATTTTAGGGAGGGAACAGCTGAACAGGAAGAGAAGCTGAAAAAGAGAAGCTGCTATTCAGATTTTGGGGAGTCACCAGAGAAGAAGTAGAAGAAAAGATTTGCAGAGTAATTCTTGGAACCTACAATCCTTGCCTACTATGCGTAAAGCCTTCAATAGGAGGTAAGGTTACCCGTTTAGATGCCTAGGTACCTTTATACCTTACCAGTCACATGCAGTAAACACACCAGGATTTGCCTAACACAGAATCCCTGTAAATGTTCAGTTTCTCAGTATATGGGATCAATCCTACTTCCTAGAAACAAGCAATGCTAAGAAGATGCCAGCAAGTACCAAGCTGGAAACCAAATCAGACTTTCCCTGCTGGGATATATCCTGATCTGCTAAAGAATTGTTGTTATCGTCCCCAGCCAGTACTGCCAGCCATACTGGTTGGGAAAATGGGAGTTGTCTGATACACTGGGAGGACACCAACCTGGCCAATGCTGAACTAAAATGCTTCTAAAACAGACATGCTTCAGCACATAGATTCTCTGAGTTGTCCCAAAGTCATCTACAAAAGCTTCTCCCCTTACCCACATACTCATGGATGATCATTTTAAGGCCCTCCTCCACTTCCCAGTCTTGATGCAACCCCCCATTTCCCAATCTGTTGACAGTAATGTCAAGGAAGTGGCAGGAGTGAACATTTTGACCTGTGCCAAACAGCCAGAACAGCCAAAATAATTGAAAAGGAGCAACAGCAGATGTACTTAGCATTTCAAAAAGCATCCTGTGGCTGGCACTGGATCAAAATTTGTTGCTCTATATTGAAGCTTTACTGTTGCTATGATAGAAGCATCCAAGGAGTTTCAAAGCCAAAGCACAAATCAGACATTTAACTAAATTTAAGCAAGAATGGTTCCCTAAATATCATATGTCACACAAAAAAATAAACTCAGACACTTAGAGTATGGATGTGAGGGGGAAATAACTGACATAAAGATAGATATTAGAAGCAATTTCAGTATTTTGACATAATACTGACACAATCACCAGTCTGATACATTGGGAGGGAATTTAGAACAATACTGTATTGCTTCTACTGATTTTTCTCCTTGTTAAAAATTATTTTTTATTTTATTTTATTTTTTTCTTTTTCCTTTTCTTCTTCTTTACAGGATTATGTGCATTTATTTTTGGAACAATTGATAAATATTGGTGATATCAATATTAACATTAATGTTTAGAGTTTTACAGAGATGTTTAGTTAAGCTGAAATGATAACCCTAGTTCTATATATTTAATTAAATAATTAATTTAATTAATTAATTTACATTTTATGATAATTGCAAATCCTTTATTTATTGATATTTTATTCTTCATCCCAAATGTCTTTTTCCATCTTTTTTTTCCCTCTTATGTAGCTATTTATTCTGTTCTTTAAATGCTTTAAGCAAATAATTAACTTAAAAATAAAACAAAACAAAACCAGTATTCAGAAAAAAAAATTATGCAAGAGTAATTACTTGTTTTTAAATGCACAAACCATCCTAGCACATTCCCTACATGGTGCAAACATGTTTTTGGTTGTTTAAAAAAAAATCAAGATCTGCTAAATATGGAAGATTCGGGGAGGCAATTTTACAAAGTAGTTTGAAAATTATTGTGATGGCTTAATATGAAGGTGATGTGATCTGCCTAATCAAAGTAGCAACAAGTACTGATTGTCTAATGGCTGGTTTAAGAGAATGGTAGTGTGAGCAACTGCCAAGTCCCCAATCCCTTAAGAACTCTACTTGGAATAGACCAACAAAATACTAGATCTACTCCTATCTACAATTAAGAAAAGGGCTTATAGAACTTTTTGGGAATTTTCCATCTTTCTCAATCAGATGAACTTGCAGTTGGCCTGGATTCAGCTGGTCTGACAGGTCCCCTATGCTAGTTCTCTCATTGATGGGAGGGCCTTCAAACTTGCAGGCCCTTCATATTGCCAGAAATATCCCCTCCTCCAAGTGTCCCCATGCATGTGACTTTATAGAAGGTTCTTCACTTAGTGAAAGTTATTGGTACCCACAGAAATGGTACAATACACTCCACTGCGAGAGGCTCAGCAGGTTCTGCCATTGCAATTGTTTTACACAGCTGTATCCAAACAGGGTAAACTAGATCTGTGGTTTCTGATCAGTCCTACAGTTGTGAAAAAGCTTTCTATGATGTGATTTTCTGATTAATGTTGTTTATTTACTGTTGCTATAAATAGTACTATGCTCCACTTTGTGTACTTTCTGTGGAACAGCACTACAAAACTCAAAATATTAAAGCAGCCATGCTTCTGTCTTCCCCACCCCAGTACAATAACAGGATCACATGCCAGCAAATTCTTCAACTCACTTAAAGAAGTCAACGTTATCAATATGTTCCCTCCTGCCCCTGCATTAAACATTAATAGTAGTAGTTGTTGTTACCTGTCCTTGTCTGGCACAGATTTTCCTTCCTGAGCCCAACTCTTTTCTTCAGTTGCAAAGACTTCATCTTCTTCACCTTTTGTCAAAGATGTCAATGGCTTGAGGTTTTCCCAGGATACATTCCAAGGGCGATCAGGCAAGCCAATTACTCCTGGTGAGGGAATGTATGACGTGTGATGGTTTGACAAGTTGGAGAAAGTTCTCCTTTCTACACTACCCATGTCAGAATGCCCCTTTTCCTTCTGTTCCTCAGCTTTTTGTATCCAAAGAATTTCCACCCCTTGAAATTCCACATGTTTGTTCACGGCTGTCTCTTTTGATATCCTCCTCTCAGGGAACCGTTCTGTTTTTTCCACATCACCCATGGCAAACTCCCGCTCAAAATCTGCCCAGGCATCCCCGACACCACCATCAATGCCCAAGTTTTTGTCCTCTGGACCAGCCAAAGGTATGCAACTACTCCTTTCACATATTTTGTGGACTTCCTCAGTTCCACCACCAGAAGTTTGCAAGGTCACAGGCTGAATTTCCACAGTTAAGACCATGGAGTCTTCTTCTGTGATCCAGTACAATTTCCTCTCTGCCATTATTTCAGATGGAAGAGGCATTTCTGAAGGCTTTTCTTGGCCTGCAAGAACTTTCTCCCTGGCTGCCTCTTCAACTGCTCTGCCAGTCCTTCTCTCACTTTCCATTTGTATCTCTGAACCAGAAACATAACTACCTCCATCCTGGGCCTTTTTTGATTCTAAATCTTGAGAAATGTTTGTAACCTCACTCTGTTTGCCAAGAAGCTGGGACTGTTCTCCGTCTTTGGGGGGCTTTTGCAACGCCTCAGAAACTGTTTCCAGTCCATCACCAGGGCTGCCATTTTCATATGGCCCACAGAGCATCTGATCCTTCCGCTGCCCATCCAAAGCACTCGTAATGTCTTCCCCATGAACCTCAGATGACTTTTCCAGAGTCTGGGCCCCTTCTTCTACAGCCCCATATTCCAGGAATTCATTGATGTCGTGTGGGAGAAGAGTACTACCTCCATGGCTACCTGCAAGAACCAAATAAATAAATAGAAAGAAAAAGGCAACCATTTAATTCCATTACCAATATTGCGCCTACTCTTCTCCTACATGGAAACAGTGATGTATTTTGGCCTCTTTGGCATTATGTCACTTCTTATTTAATCTTTCTTTCCAGGCTTGTCTTTAAGGCAGGGCGGATTTTGGATAACAAATTTTCCAAGTCAAGGCAGCCAAAGCACACATCCAAATTAATATTCATTTAATGCTAAATCCCCCTCGTAGGGAGCTTTGGGATTCTCACAGAAGATTTTCTGTAGGCCAAAATGACTAAGACACGTTAAAGGAAACCCTAATTCATAAACTGATTTCATAAATCACTCACTTGACAGCAAGCAGAAAGATTCTTTGCCCTATACAACTCATACGGATAGTTCTACGAAGCACCAGATACAGAATGCCACAGCAGAAACTGATAATTTCATAATTGAGAAGCAGTTTATAAGCTGCATGTATGAATAGGCCAATGTAATGTGTTCAGTGCCTTCAAACTATAATAACTGAATGCTTTTATCCTAAGGCAGAGGCAGGGAACCTTTTCCAAGTTGGGAACTGAAGCTTACTATTTCAGCTGGTCAGCAGATCAGCCAAAGCCTTCCAAAAACATGGTAATGTTCTTTTATGATTCTGGGGATTTGAGGGAAGTTTTTAAAAAGGGCTAGGGTGTTGTTCTATATCACCGAGATCTTCATATTCATGCCTATCCTTATTTTAGTATTTTGATCACAAAATATTACTGAAAATTGACCCTCTCACCACTGAATTTTTTGAAGTACCCATCTTGGGATGTTAGGGGTTCCAAATGGGGTGCTGGAGGCCACACACAGCCCACAGGTTGCCAATCCATTTCCTCATGTATGAGCGTTATTGATCATGTCCATGTAGCCACATAATTGCATTTATCAAAGCCAGACTATATTCTCCATTAGTTTCCATCAAAACATAATCATTGTATTTAAACTGACAGTGTAAATACTCATTTATAACATATGATTTTGTGTGTTTCTATGTATGCTTGGCATTTTACCAAGCAAATATTTCAAGATAAAACTGTCCCCAACGCTATTTAGATCGTGGGCAGCTTTGTTCTACTTTGTTTCTGAGACTGGTGAAAATTATATTACTCTGAAAATCCGTTTTCAAATGGTATCAGCACCCAGTAGCACCTATTATTCTGATACAACAGAACAGAACAATTTACAATTGTTTGTAAATCAAAGCCACAATGACAAATGTAAGGGAATCTTACTCAGTGGACACGGTACCAAGAAAATGTTTAGTATCAGGAGATGTCTTTGATTCCTGGATTGTCAGTAATATTTGTTCAAAGAGTTCCATTATATTTTTCTTAACAGTTCAGAGAACAATTGTGACCTAATTGCTTTTTGGTTTCTTGGGTTTTGCCCAATATTTGAATCATGCTCTCTTGCCATGTATTTTCTACCATCAGCACCTCCCATCCCCATAAGCCAGTGTTGTCCAAACTTGGCCACTTTAAGATGAGTGGACTTCAACTCCCAGAATTCCCCAGCCAGCCACTCCAATTCTGGGAGTTGAAGTCCACTCATCTTAAAGTGGCCAAGTTTGGACAACACTGGCATAAGCAAAGATTGTGAACTCTGTCCAGAAAGAGTAGAGTAGCTTAGGAGAGTGAGGTTCAGAGATAACTGTTCTAATCCAGCCATATCTGACACCAACATTGGAAAGGAAATCTGCCAGAAATTTATTTATTTAATCATTATGACTTTACTTAATTTTTCAATTCTGTGCGTATGCCTTCAAGTCAGTTTTTAACTCCAAATGACTGCCTGGACAAGTCCCTGCAGTTTTCCTGGCAAGAACGTTTTTGCCATTGCCTGCTTTCTAGGGCCAAGGAGGGGGACTGGCCCAAGGTCACCCAGCTGGCTTCATGCCTAAGGCGGGACTAGAGCTCATGGTCTCCTGGTTTCTGGCCTGGTGCCTTAACCACCACACTAAACTGGCTCTCATAACATTAGTAAGGATGAATATTTATTAATTCACAAAAGCTCCAACCTGCTGTTCAATGCATAGCCCAGACACAGCTTACCATTTCTGTAAAGGCTCCATCAGATATTATATTAGAAATAACATATATCTTAGTTCTTCTTTAATAGTCAGAGATGATCATTCTTTACTGGGACCCTCCTGAATACAAGGAAGAAAAGTTTAATGCTTCCTCTGCAGTTGTGCTTATAATGAACACTGCACCTTCCTTGAGTAGAACAGGGTTTCAAGGGAGGGGGGGGGGAATCTCCTGCCATCAATGAATGCTTCTTCATGAAGCCTTATAACTCGGTCAGGGAGATAATAATACTGGTAAAATCAGGCCTCAGCAGAGCAGCATTACATTTCCCCTCCAAATCATAAGAAAGAAAAACTGAAAGGCAAAATTGCAACGTGTAGTTGAACTCAGAGAATTATTCCCTGGTGAGGTAACAATACAGCCAACTTTTAAAGCAGAGGCATCGGCTTCTTTTTCATTCCTTCTTGTCCATATCTGTTTTCCCACACCTCCAATTCCTTGTTCATTAATCTTCTCCATTTGCCTTTGGATAGCCTAAAAGGTAAGGAGGAGTCCAGTAGCACCTTTTCAACTAACATTTTATTAAAAGCACACATTCTGGTGATGCAGCTCCCTTCATCAGGTACATCAGAGGAAGCAAGCTGCAGCTCATGGAAACTGTGGCGTCCTTGGGGTTCTCTTGGCTGTTTTCTTGCAAACGTTTCGTTACCCGGCTAGGTAACATCTTCAGTGCTAGAATGGGATGGGGCAAGCCATGGAAACATATGTGTCTGAGTACAACTTATTAGTTGGGAAAGGTGCTACCAGACGCCTCCTGATCATTGGCTACCACAGACCATTTTGACTCTCCTCCTCTAACAACAGGGGGACACTGTCTGCAGGGCTGATGAAGTCTCGCCATTATGCTGCTGTTAACAAAGGAATGTTATGATTACTAGTCACGTTGTATATTTGCTTTTTCCTTTTTTGATAAAACATTTCAAAAAATAATTAGCATCCAATTTACATCGAAGAAAATCTCTCGTAAATGATTTTATCCAACTCAAATCTGAAGCAGGTGAAAAGCCAAAGCAATCAGAAAAAGAACAGCAAGGCTTGGCAGACTCCCGCGATGCCCACGGAGACCTCTGCTTCCAGTAACAGCAGTTCATCCATACAAGTGGACAGATCAGTCCGTTTTCCATCCCTGTAAGTTTTCCTTGTGTTCATTCATAAATCCATGCCATCCCAGTTGCATTCACCTGCTAGTTTTTTGTTTAGAAAAGTCCACGTGGAAAAACATGTGCTTTAAAACACCATCCTGCCGTTTTAAAACACCTTTCGTGACATTGCTTAAGCCAAGAGCTGCAGTCAAGCTGCAAAGAGCAGCAAAATACAGAGAATGGGTGCAGGCCAAGAGGCAAGGTAGTCTGGTTTCAAAATGGAATGCACACAAGCATTCCTACCTGGTAATTTCAAAATCAGGCTAATGAAGCCTCCCATCCCATCTTTCACTTCAGGAAATCCTAGCCCCATATGAGGTCACTGTTAAAGGCCAGCAAATGGGCTCCCAATAGTCCAAAGCAGAAAACTATCACTCCTTCTTTGTGGTTAAACAGGCCTGCACTCCTGCAGTATCTCGGTGGGAACCATCTATAACCCTCATCTGTGCTGAGACTCTTGGGGAAAAAGAAAGACAAATGGGTCATTATGCAAGGAATTTCTCAGGGACGCACTCTGGGCATTTCACTGTTTCTCTCCCTCTTCCTCTTCCCTGTTCTGGCCTTCCTAAAGGGAAGAGCAAGGAAGAAGAGGCAGCCAGCCAGGGATGGAGTAGGGTGGGTAGGTGGTGGCATTTGGATCAGGAATCCAAGATGGGAGCATCAGGCTCACACTGGCCTAGGGCCACCCACTGAGGCATCTTTTCCACATAGGCCCAGCATCAGCACCTTATTACAGGGATCATTTTATTAATTCTACTTTAATATATGTTATTCACCTCTAGGGTAGAATGGTGCCTTTCCCTAGGTATTTGCATAAGCTGTTTTACTCCTGCATTGGTGATGCTGCTAGGAAGTAAGAAGTGGAAATGTGAAGTTGTGCACGCTCGGAGTTTGTCAGAACTTGCAAATTTTAGCTACAGTAGTTGGATACAGGAATGTAGAAGCAATTGAAAAATGTGGAATAACAGTGAGACCAAGGGTGTGTGGAATGTTAATTGTGTGCTTAACAACTGAAGTAATAAACAAGGTTGCCTTAAAAGCAGGATCTTTAAGTCCAAGTTGGGTGCTGCATCTGTTATGTAGAAAAGCAACTTATTGTGTCCTAAGCAAGGCTTTGTGGAATAGTAGAAACCAGCATAGTAACCATAGGGTCTCTGGCTAATATATCCTTAAGTATGAGATAAGTTTATGTTTCTATACACATAGCTTGATATACACATAGCTATTAGATATCAAAAAGTGTTTTGCAATGAAATGTTATGGCTCAGTGTGTGAGCTGTAATTTGGGAAACCCAAAGTTAAGTCAAGTGTCTTCTGCACAGTCTTTAGCTACAGACAAGCCACTATCCTGGTAGCTTTTCATCCCACTGCGTCCCTTGATTAGTGAAAACAGCATAGGGGAGTGGTCAGAGAATTAGGACTTGGGGGCCAGGTGCAGATCCATATGTAATGATGAAAACTCACTGTCTCCTTTGGGCTAATTGCTATCTCTCAGCCCAATCTACCTGCCAAGGTTGTGGTCAGAATAAAATGGGAAGAGCTAAGTCTAGGGAAACACCATCTGAGCTCCTAGAGAAACATTCGGAGGTCAGCCTAACAAATAAATAAATAAAAGTGCAACACAAAGCATTTGGACACTCAAAAGCATTATGCAGACATTAAGTATTATTATTATTTCATGCCATGCACTATGGCAAAGACTTTGCTCTTCTGAAGAAGAATTAAAGAGTGGGCTATTGATCAGCTGGAAACAAAGGCAAATGCCATCCCGCTTGATTATGCACTCTGGACAAAACGAAATCCACAACGGCATTATCCTGTGGCTTCACAGTGCAGCCAGCCTCACACCACCATTAGCCTTTTTACCACCCACCGATAATAACAACACTGTCTGAAAGGTCCTCTGCAATTGCCAGAGAAGAGCACAAATGTGGGGTTCCACCCAGGCAGCAAAGTTTGAAAAAGTGACCAGCTCTTTAAGGGACGCTCCTCCCTCCTCCCATCAAGCCACACAGCATCATGTTTAGTTAAAGCAGCGAGCACATCACGTCAATCTTTCTTCCCCCCAGTCCACCCAAAATAACTGTCTCACATGAAAAGGAACAAGATTCAGATGCTAATCCACTGAAGAGAAGCAGGGAGGCAACCGTGTAGTAAAATGAACTGCGTAGGTTCTTCACAGCATACTCCAGGTAACCATTTTGTTATGATTCCCCCCCCCAACCCACACACACATACACCCCACCCCTACATTTCAGGTTTGATTGTATTTATAGCCTGGAGCTATGCAGCTGCGTGCGAAAGCTGAGCCATAAAGAAAATACAGCTTGGAAGTAGCTACAGCCTTCCTAATGACTGATATCCTTAAGAATTTCATCATTTGACAGAGCTCTGGATATATGATACATACACATGATCCCTTGTGCATGCAACAATTCCTCCCCTGTTATAATTGAAACGTTCAGAAATTGCCACGGGCAACTTACTGACAGAGTCATCAACACGAGGAAGCAAAACATCTGATAAATCTAAGAGACGAAGAAATGGTTTGACATGCGTGTTGTGAGTGCGCACATGTGTCTACAAAGTCCTACCCGCTCACATAACAAACAGATATAATTTGGCTGAACAGAGGCTGACTACTCACAAAGATTACTGTAGCTCCAGCAGTTACCCATGGGTCAGTGAAACCATACAGATCATCAGTGTATCTAATAAGGATTCCAGCTTATGGTAACGGCTGCCGTTCTAAATCAACTGGAATCAGCATAGTTTCAAATTTCCTGGCTGAAGCAGCACCAGCCGCCGCACGGGCGCTCTGCAGTGCACATGGTGATGTAAATGGAAGCCTTCTGAGCATTATGAAACGGGAAAAAGGACTGCAGCCGCATTCCGGCTACAGCTGAAAATGAGCCCACCTAGGCTAACTTAAGGCAGCAAAGCTACAGTGAGCTTCTTTCTTCTTCTTCTTCTTCTTCTTCTTTTTTAATCTAGCAGGGATGATTTTTCCAGCAACACTAACAATGAAAAGAAAGAATTGTATTCCACATACGCAGCAGCAAGAGCTGCAGAAGAAGAAAACGGAATGACAGTGGGAATTTGGTCCTACTCAGCAACAGAGGCACCGTAACAGCACACTTAATCAGAGCTGAGCCTTCTCTTTGAGGAGCATGCAACAGAAAGGAGTACGCTTTGTCACCCCACAGCCCTCTCCTGTTTCTAAGATGGATGGATGGATGGATGGATGGATGGATGGATGGATGGATGGATGGATGGATAGATAGATAGATAGATAGATAGATAGATAGATAGATAGATAGATAGATAGATAGATAGATAGATAGATACCTAACATAAGCTAAATAATCATTTTTGCATTGGGAGCGCACATGTGCACACCGAATTCAACATGAACAGTACAATTTTACGTGTGTTGGACTTTGAGAAACTGCACACACAGCACAAAACACAGGATTGTACTGGAGAGATCATCCGGGCTTTGGTTAAAAATAAAAGGGCAAGTTTCTAAGTCTCATGGTTTGATAATATTAACACCAGATCTCCAATAGCTGAGCTGGGGCTTTACTATAGAGCATTACTGATTTTCCTCTCCAAGGCCAGCTAGAAAATGAATGCACAGTACTGCTCCTATTTATATAATTATCATAACAGAATAACAGCCTTCTTAGTATACAATTTAAACAGTGCTATCAGAGAGCATACAAAACCTCTAAAAATATTGTCACTAATGCTTCTCAGAAAGTGAGCAGCAAGGATTGCATGCTACACATGAGAGAATCTATTAAACACATAGGTGGCTGGTGTGGGTCTTCCGGGCTGTGTGGCCGTGTTCTGGAAGTTTTGTTTCCTAACGTTTCGCCAGCATCTGTGACCGGCATCTTCAGAGTGCAGGAGCACAGACAGGAGCAGTTCTCTCTGTGCCCAGGGTGATGTGACCCTTTTGTGGGTATTTATAGAGATCTGGGGGGGGGGGATTGGGGGGGTGTGGTGGTGGGGTTTAACCACATAAATTATTAAACACATAAATTAAGACAAGCAAAGGCAGCTGGATTGGAGGATGCAACTGAATGGGGAGTGGCTGGATATAAATTTAATGTAAGCCATATTAATACTATTTGCACCAGACAGGATGTAGCAATGGCTTATCAGTCCACAATTTTTTTTTATTTTATTTTTACTTTGGCTGCTTCCAGTTACCTGTGTCTCACAGGAGAGCTTGCACAAAAGACCTAGGAAAAAAATTCCCTTTTAAAAAGAAGTGGACATAATAGCCAACATAGTTACAACAGTCAAGGATTACACACAGCCAGTGCAATAATTCTCTCTCTCTAGGAGTTCAAACTGCACTCAGTAGTTCTCATGGGAAAGTCAAGTACTCAGCTTTAGTAGATAAAATACCTTTATTGCAGAAACTAAATAGCCAGAGTAACTACAATCAGCTTCTACAAAGCCAAAGAACCTAGCCATATGTATGTGTGGGAGCCCCAAGGCCTAAATCCCCAGTTTCTCCCCACCCCCCCCGCCTTCTTTTCTTGGAACAAACTGCCTGCAGCCCTTTTGGCAGCCTGGACTGTTGATGGTCCCCGCACTGTGTTTACATAACAGTCTGGTGTGGTCTCAGCTTTTCTGTGTTGTCAGCTCCAGCCATCACAAAAACACAGAAGAGAGGGAAACTGAGGGCCAAATTAACTGTGTATGTTTGGTAAACATGAGGAACAGGTGGTATTATTTAATGCTTTTTAAACCAAAGATGGACGGGGGGGTGGACACAAGGCCAAGGTATAATGGTGATACTTGAAGTGGATCACCCTCGTCTGGCTTTCTTCTAGGATAAAAGAGAAGCTAAGGGGAAAAGAGGAGAAGAAAGGAACTATGAAAGGATGAGGTGGGGAAGAGGCTGCTTTTCCTCCCATCTTCCTCCCCAGTTCATGAAATCTGCAAAACTAGGATACTCCAGGATGTGAACACCTGATTATCCTGGAAACAACCAAGATGAAATCCTGGTGGCCACCAAGAGTCCAGGGCAGTGGCCCTACTTCCTCAAGCTGCCCATTCCCCTTTTCTGTTTCGGTGTTCTTGCCTGCCCCCCATCCTCTTCCCCCTGCTCTTCCCAATCTAACACTTTGTTAACCTTGCAAATGCATTTTCCCTTTTCTTAATCTGATATTTGTCTACATAGTCAAGGATGGAAGAATGGAGCCTAATGAAATGCAGGGCAACCTATAGGTTTGGACCCTCGGGCTGGGATCACACATTACACTAAAACAAAATGAAGTTAGTCTGCCTGTGGTTTATCATAGTGTGTGAATCCAGCAACTATAATTTGGAAACCTTAGTTTATGGCTCGACATGTAGAGTGAACCAAATCTTTGGTATTGTGCTACACATTTGCTTCACAGTTCTCATGTCAGTCTGGCCACTGACCTCATAAAGGAGGTTGGAAAGGAAATGCAATTAACTCTCTTCTTCCCTGTAGCTATTTCCTCAATTAAGTATGGTTCCTACATCCAGCTGAAGAATATGTGCTTTGGAAAAGAATCTACACCAAGTCCCACTCCCCAAAGTCCCACTCCCCAAAGCATTTCTCCAGCTGTTATCCCTGTGAGTTGTAGTCCTGCCTTAGGCATAAGGCCAGCTGGGCGACTATAGGCAGAAAATCTACTTCTCTCCTTCTGAAAATCTTGTCAAGACAACTGCAGGGACTTGCCCATGTACAATAGTCACCAACAGTCAAGACAGATTCAAAGGGATCAGGAAAAAAAAGGGTTAGGTGACTCATGACTTCAGGTGGAATTTTCTTTAATTTTTCAAAGATTAAAGAAATAACAGTTTTATACATTAATATTTAAGGAGGAAAAGAGAGCTTAAAAGTCTTACTTCAGTTTAATGCAGCTTGCCTTACTCACACTTCTTGGGCAGAATCTAAGCAATTGCTTTCACTGTTAAATTTTACTAAACAAGGTTTCAAGCTTTATTTATTTATTTATTATTACATTTAGATAGATGCCCATCTCACGACAAGTGACTCTGGGAGGCATACAACAAAGCTAAAACAAATAGTTAATAAATACTAAACAATCAATATCATAATTATTAATAATAACATTTAAAAACTATAAAAAACTAAAAAAGAAAGAATATTAGGCCAAGAGATGTTAATGATAATGTAGCCACCTTAATAATTCACTGGTCCCCTGGGGTCCCCAGGCCTGATGGCACAATTAGGTTTTGAGGGACCTTCAGAAAGTCAAGGGTGATGGGGTAGGGCGGGCACCACAGCAGAGAAAGCCTGCCGCCTTGAGTCTGCCAAATGTAGCTCCCTCGCTGAGGGGACCCATAGCATACTCCATCTGCTGGATCTGGTGGGACAGGCACATGTAATCAGGGAGAGGCAGTCCCTCAGATAACTTGACCCCATGCCATGTTTGGCTTTAAAGGTCAAAACCAACACCTTGAATTGGACCCAGAAATAAACTGGTAACTGATGCAGCTCGCGGAGCAGAGGTGTAACGTGTGTTCTACTAGGGAGAAGAGCCAGTTTGGTGTAGTGGTTAAGGTGCTGACCTAGAAACCAGAAGACTGTGAGTTCTAGTCCCACCTTAGGCATGAGAGCTGGCTGGGTGACTTTGGGCCAGTCCCGCTCTCTCAGCCCAGCTCACCTCACAGGGTGGTTGTTGTGGGGAAAATAGGGAGAGGAAGGAGTATTAGGTATGTTCACCACCTTGAGTTATTTATAAAAATAATAAAGGCAGGATTAAAAAAAATCTAAAAACACATACACACACAAGAGTAGCTTCTGGACACTCTTCAAGGGCAGCCCCATGTAGAGTGCTACAGTAATCCAACCAGGAGGTGACTAGGGTATGAGTGACCATGAGGACAGCCCCTCAGTCTAGGAATGGGTGCAACTGACATACAATGCAAAGTTGTGCAAAGGCCCTCCCAGCCACAACTGCCACCTGCTCTTTGAGCAGGAGTTGTGAGTCTAGGAGGGCCCCTGGCTGCACACAAGGCCTGTCTGGGGCACTGCAACCCCATCCAGAACCAGAGATGACATAGTCCTAGAACTGGTAGGTCCTAAAACCCAGAGCCACTCAGTCTTGCCAGGGTTCAGCTGAAGCCTGTTATTCCCCATCCAGCCCCTCACAGCCTCCAGACACTGGGATAAGATGTCCACAGCATCGCTTAATTCAGCAGGGGCAGATGTATAACTGGGTTTCATTAGCGTACTGATGACACCTCACCCCATGGGGACAGATGAGCTCACCCAGTGGCCTCAGGTAGATGTTGAATCGGAGTGGAGAGAACACCAATCCCTGTAGCACCCACCCAGTAGGGGCTGAGGGCAGGATCTCTCCTCCCTGATCACCACCAGCTGGAATCGACCCTGGAGAAAGGAGGTGAACCAGCACAACACCATGCTGCCCATCCCCAATTCTCTGAGTCAGTCCGGAAGGACACCATGGCCGATGGTATCGAAAGCCGCTGAGAGGTCAAGTAGGGCAAGGATGGATACGCAATCCCCATCCCACCCAGGCCAGGGATCGTCCAAAAGTTCAACCAATGGTGTTTCCATCCCATACCCTGGTCTGAATCCTGATTGAAAAGGATCCAGATAATCCTTTAATCAGTGTCACTAATAATCTTAAAAATTGAATTGCGCTAAAAGCCCACCACAATATTACAACCACAAAGGTTCTAAGCTAAAAGGTTTTAGCAGAACCTCTTGGTATAAAGAAAGCAAAGGTATTACTTTTATATCCAAAGTATTTTGTTTTTCTGAGGAAAATTACTATTCTTTTTCTGCTAACAGAGTTTCTGATATTTCTCCCTATCCACTAAGATGGCCACTGGTATTATACAGGGGAAAGTCCTCTACTTATAAATATTCTCCATTTCAAACTCCACTTCTATTTAAGGTCATCAGAATAAGAGCCTAGATATTACAAGGGAAGAGACTGAGGACAGACAGGTAGACACGGAGGAGTTTGGACTGATGGACAAATGAGGATATAAGTATAAATCAGTGTTTTCAAACTTAAACTTTTACTTTTACTTAAACTTTTCAACTTTAAGAGGAGTAGACTTCAACTCCCAGAATTCCCCAGCCAAGTCCACACATCTTAAAGTTGCCCAGTCTGAAATATACTGGTATAAATCGATGGGTGAATGATGGCGAAGTCTGTATCAACTGGATAGGACCAACACTTTGAGAAGTTTTGCTGTATGGTGTTTCTCAACCTTGGCAACTTTAAGATGTATGAACTTCAACTCCCAGAATTCCTCAGCCAGCATTCTGGGAGTTGAAGTCTACACATCGTAAATTTGCCACAATTGAGAAACACTGCTTTAGACACCAGTATCTGTCTTTCTGTAGCGAATTGGGCAGATGTGTTCACACACACATTCATGGGAATGTCTAATAACAATTACAATCTCATAAGAGTTTGGCCATTAAAATTAATTAATTTAATTATAACGCAATTAGTTGTTTTAATTAATTTAACTTTGGGATCCCTTTATTTCATCTGGCAGTCATTGTAATTGCTGACTCCTGGTTTCCATAGCTGCATTGGTTGCCAGTTTGCTTCAGGATGCAATTCAAGGGACTGGTTGTCACCTATAAAATCCTTCATGGCATAGGGCCTGGTTATCTGAGGGACCACCTGTCTCCAGTGGCTTCTGCCCATCCAATTAGATGAGGCAGAGGTGGGATGCTTCAGGTCCCTTCTATTAAACACTATCACCTGCCAGGGGCCCTGGAAGCACGCTTTCTCTGTTGCAGTGCTCTCTGCCCTCTGGAATAGCATCCCCCCGGAGATTGATACGGCTCCCATCCTGCAAGCGTTCTTCAAGTCTTTAAAAACATGGCTGTGTTCCCAATTCAGCTGTTGAACCTTTGGTGAATGCACGTGTATTCGGGTCACATGTGTTATTTTCTTTTTTCTTTTTACTTTTAATTATGTAAGCCGCCCAGAGTTGCACAGCCTTCTAAAATTAATAAAATAAATAAATAAATACAGATTTATTTCTCAACAGCTTTTTTGATGATGTAATGGTCTATATAAAAGAAAAGATTGGCAACTACCTGGCTAAGGTGTGCATATTAAACCCTGCCACATGGAAGGGCTACCTCTGCAATTCACTGTCTTTAACAATCTGAGATCCCTGGAATGCTAGATGCAGTTTACCTTCGTTTCTACAAAAATTTCATCTCTAACATATCATTATATTTAAATGTATGCCAAGCAAGCATGTTTGCACAGTGAGCAAGTCAGACCTAACTCAAAAGAAATTATATTTAGAAAAGAGAAATTTCAACAGAAGCAATGAAAAATCAAGACAGTAGTTTTGGTAACCAAACTTAGGTACATGAAGATATCTCTGATAAATCAAAGAGATTTTGGCAGAAGAATAATCCTTAAAGAAAAATAGTGATCAGGTGATCAATGAGAGCTATTTTTGATCACTGGTGCTATGTTGGCTGATGATAGCTTGTTGCTGCTAAAAAACATCTAAGTAGGGCAATCTGTAAGATTCTCTTCACTGAGACAAATTTGGTTGATTAAATTTAAGTTTTCTTGGACTTCCTTCCATGTCTCGAAGAAACGTCCATGTTGTTGGGACTATGCAAATTTGCTTAAGCAACCAGTTAAAAGACAAATGATTGATCAACTGGTTTACTTGGTTGCCTTAAAATCCCTACTATCAAGTTGTCTAATCACAACTAATCACAGCTGTCTCCCCCCCCCCGCCCCGTCTACACACATTTGTATTCTCAGCACCACATTTAGAGTGCTATGAATTAGGAGCAGGAGGCTGAGTCAATAGAATCATTTCAGTGAAGAGCATTCCATAAACAAATATCACATTAAAAACTCTGCCTGGCACCAGCCAAGTTCTGGAAGTAGGCAAATATTTCTTATGAGGCACTTCAGAGTTTTTTTCACTTGAAAAATCAATGTTTTTACAATCTCCCAAAAGAATCAATGGCGTCTTTCTTCTCTCTTCACTTAGAATAAATGCTCTTTTAGTTTTCATGACCTACATTTCTTTCTTCAGTTTTTTTTTTTTTTTTAAGAATGGGTGGCTCTGTGCATCCATGGGAGGTGGTATTAGGAAGTTTATTCCACAAGCCTGACAAACTTCGTCAATATGCAAACACAGAAACTAACCAGCAGTCGTAATTGCTTCAAGAATCACCCCATAGGCTGGAGAAGGCAGCTATAGACAGAGCAAACGGCTATAGCGGTTCTCACTGCGGTGATTCTCCAGATCTCGCCCCCTAGATTTTCTGACCCAGAAGTAAATATTCATCAGCCATCTCTTGATCACCTACCTAGTTTATGGCTGGAAGCAAAACAGAAGCCCTTTAATATCGGAAAAAGAATAGTAGAACAATGACTGCTCATTCCAACTTTTTCCAATTCTCTTTTAAGATCAGCACCATGAGAGAAAGAGAGTACAAACCTATGCCTTACAATCCAGAACTCCTGAAAATCCACCGTGAATTTCAGGGTCCAAATAGACATTGCTACAGTAGGCTATGGCTATCATTGCTCCATTTCTGTTCTGTTGCCTACCCCATATCAAGTAACTCAGACGTTACCTGGAGCCCTTCAAATGCTTTGAAATATAACCTAATAAATTCAAGCCGGTTTATTGACAGAAATAAATTAGGGAAGCCGTAATCCAAGACATCTGGGTTTGGAACACAGCAGGTTGACAATCCTGGCATAACTGAATACAACAGGGAGGCAGTGACACTGCATGGGTCGCCTTTACTGCTAACACCAGAATGTTTGGGTCAAGACAATGCAGAGTACAATGAAAACATTACATATTGTGGATGGGTTTACATATCACAGTAAACATTTCTTCCAGGTACAGACTTATTAAAGCCTTAAGCATGTCTTTTATTTCCCAGGATGGTTCTGGGCACCATAACCAGAAGTGTCTGAAAGAATGATAAAGTGAGCATTTTACTGTTGAAACACAAGCTCCATCATTTTGTATATACGTCATGGCATCATGCACACATTCAAAAAGGGTGGTGCTTTAATAGAATTTCACTAAAAGCAAAGTAAATATCAAAACGTTAAAAAAATGGAAAGTAAAATGAACAAATATAACCAAAAAGGCTATATGGTTTGTGTAATTAGGTCACAGCCAGTTTTACAGCAGTTGTAGATGATCTGTCTGTCTGTCTGTCTATCCCCATAGATGTTGAATAAACCACAACTGGATGGGTTTGAAGCCCTTAAGCCCTCAGACACTTTGCTTAACCCAAGTTCCATCTCCTATCGGATGTTTTTAGATTATTTTAATTAAATAAAAATTAAAAAGGAAGCCAGCATGCTCTGAAGCTTACTGCTGAACTTAAGCATGTATTTTATTTCTAAGGATGCTTCTGGGCACTGAATACAGTGGTATCCAAAAAGAGATAGGAAATGATGAAGTGATCCTTGTGCTGTTGTAATGCAAGTTCCGCCCCTTTTATATGTCTGTCATGAAGCTGCACACACATTCAAAAAGAGTGGTGTTTGCATCATGATGGTGGAACACTCATTTCACCGTTCTGACAAAAGTCCTGAATCCTTCAGATACCTCTAACTAGCACTTTGTTTGAAATTGTGCTTGCCTGCCTAGAACCAAGAGAAAAACTGAGGTGATCTCCAGGGAGCATCCAAGGAGATTAAAGAGGATAGGCTGGGAGCAAACCCACCAGTTCTCCTTCTAATAAATGGATACATACCTGTCATGGCAGCCATTTTGTGAAAGTGCTATTCAAATAATCAACATTCCAAATGTCCTCACTTGTCCTGCACTAAGCCTTAATCCATGGTTTAGCAACCATAGTGATTTGCACATCATGCTAAATCAAAACCAAAGCAACCATGTCATCCATGAAAACAGCCAACATGTTCAAATCACCATATGATTTGTGGGGGAACAAAAGCAACACTGAATAACTTTTCTATCTTTGGGACAAATAAGATGTCAAGATGAATCTCAACCCAGAGCTTGTAGCAGTTCGCTTGTGCCCCATTCCTAGGCTATTAGTCCTCTGACTCCCAAAAGTCAGGCAGGCTAGGCTTAAATTCCAGCTTGAAAAATGAACCTGACCTTCCAATCTGAATCCAAATGATCCAAGGCAATCAGGAGAGAACCAGTCTTATAAAGTTTTTGCAACCAAGTATGTCAGTTGAGGTTATCAGTTTGAATACTTTGTTTTGACTCCTTCTATACTTGACCTTACCCTTACTGAGGGCTGCTTTGGATGGTGACACCTGCCTGCCTTTGAACTCACATCTACTGAACCTTTTAAAATTGTTATTTTGTCTCTCTTCATTTCATGCTTTCTCCAAAATAGGTTCCCCTAGCATGATATCAATATTAAGACAAAGTAAAGCAACCCATAAGGTAACTATCCCCAGCTCTGTGTGAGTGTGTGTGTGTGTGTGTGTTGTGTTGTACAATGTTGTCATGATGAATGTGTCATTATCATGACTTGACCTAGATACCTATGTATAGAGAGGGTTGTTTAGAAAGGCTGGTTTCAAGAAAAAGCCATTATAACTCATGTCTGGTTGGGTTCCCTCCTGGTCACCCTCCAGTGGCGCTCTAGGCATCTCTTCACCCATTTCATCTCCCTCAGCAACTCTGTAAAGCAAGGGGGGAGTCTTGGAATCCACAAGAAGAGAGAGGCCATATGGGCACAATCTGATCCAAAATCCCCGCCATCCTTGTTCTAGGCAGGAATGGGGACCTCAGCGGGATCATGCAGCAGGCCATCAGGCACAAACTCAAGCTCTTTCTGGACCAATCTAATAGGTCCAGCCTCCCTGCAGCAGAAGGCAGTGGATTAACACATTTGAACTTATTCAGCTCCCTTGCCCATATTTCATCCAAAACAAGCGAGCTGGTGCCCTGAGGTGTCCATCAGGGGCTTAGGACTTATGACTTCAACCCCCATTTAGCCTCTGACCAATAGTAAGGGAAATATGAGCTGTAGTTCAAAGCACCTGATGAGCCCCAGTTTGCCTAATTCTCATGAAATATGAGCAAGAGAGCTGAGCAAGCAACATTATTACAACAATAATGCCAGTATAGCTTCAGTGAGTGCACTGTTCTGGCACAGTTTTCTTCTTACACCACGCTTATAGCTTCCTCCAAAAGCAAGAACAAACCCAGTCCTACCATCCCATTGACTGACTAATCATGTGTCATCAAGTTGTTTTCAACTCCTAGCGACCACCTATATAGATTTTTTCCATGATGATCTATCCCTAACCTATTCTTTCAGGTCTCCCAATGGTGTGCTCATTGCCACTATAACTGAGTCCATCCACCTTACTGCTGGTCATCCTCTTCTTCTCTTTTCTTCCATCTTTCCCAGGATTAGAACCTTTTTCAGAGAGCTAGGTCTTCGCACAATGCGTCCAAAGTAGGATTACCATCCCATAGCAAGGCAGAATTACTAAGTGAGGACTTGTTATCCAACTCATAGAACATATTCAGACTAGGGTTCACATTGCCTCTTGACTACATTGGGAAGTTTTCTGGAGCTGCTACAACAACGGTCACAGGGTAGAGCAATCAAGCAGCTACTTCCTACCAGTTCAATTCATTCTTCAGTAAACCACCGTATTAAATGAAAAAACCATGTGAATTACTAAGTATATTGCATCAGGATTAGTTATTGGAGATGCATTTTTTCTTTTCTCTTTTCTCTTTCCCTCTCTTCCAGATACAGTTTAAATAAAAGTGAGGCTTTTCTAGACTCATGCATTTCTTAACAAACCTACATTTTTACTTCAAATATAATAAATGCCTGTTAACAGTCACTGATAGTGCAGTATTTTTGTTGAATGGTTTTTGTACGTGAGCTGCTGACTGGGTATATATGTTTTTTTTTAATGCTTTTTTTTTAAAATGGGGGGTGGGGGGTTATATCGCTTTTAAATGTTGTTAACCAGCCAGAGTCATGTATTTGAGATGGGTGGCCATATAAATTGAAATGAGAGAGAGAGAGAGAGAGAGAGAAATCCCATATTCTGCATCCCAGACAATTTTACCATGAGCATTTTATTTTATTTTTAATAGGGTGTTCTGCAACTTAACTGCCCGATATTCTTTCAGTGCTTTGCTTATGCTGAGGAGTACATCTGTAGCAAGGGCTCCTACTAAATCCAAATCTATGTCACTAGTACAGATGGAGGGTGGCAGTCACATCCATAGTTAAAAGAGTGGAAGCTCTCTTTACCAGTTCTTACTTGTACCAAAGAAATACACCAATATTATTATTCTCTGCTTATCCGGAATTCGTAACCCAGCCTTCCCTTAGTCTGGTTGCTCTCCAGATGCATGGGCTTCAGCTCCCAGAATATCCAGCTGCATAGTCAATGCCTGGGAGTTGAAATCCACACTTCTGGAAGGTACCCAAGTTGGGGAAGGCTGCGCTCCTGCCTCATAAAATTAGAATCAGCATGAGCTCTAAGTTAAAATTATACTGTATGTATAATGTGTGAAAGTGGCCCACGAGTAAAAATATCAGTGCTTACCAGATTCTGAAGTAGTTTCATTTTCTGATCCACCAAATAAAAAGTCATATTTGGCCTTGGCAACACTCTGGGAATGAGCTGATGCACCATTAACCCAAACAAATGTTTCTCCCTGCAGACAAAAATAGAATGAAAACATGTTCAGTTCACCCTGACACCTCCTACTAGCAATCCCCATCTCAAAGCAACAGAAATAGGAATTTCAAAAATACATATACTGGCTTTAAAAGTATTTAAAAGAGAGAGAGAATATTTGGGAGATTTGTTTCCAGCAACAAGCAACAGCCGTTTTTTGTAGTGTATTGCTTTTCAGTAAAACTGCTACAGAATTAACATACCCATCCTAGTCACATTGTCTTGAAAGGAAGGATTGCTGTACTAAGTCTTCATTTCTCCTTAAAAATCAAGGATTTTTGCAGCCTTCTGAGTAATTTATATTTTTATGTGAATGACTGAAAATGGCAGATCACCTGAGAGATGTTGTAATTCCAAGCCTATTTGACACTACAGTCTTCTGCAGAATAGAGATAGGTAAATTTTGCTGTTGGATCATATCAGATTGGTTTGGAAGCACCTATGTTTTTATTTCAGATCTTAGGATCTATGATTCTGTTAAATTCTGGACCAAATTCAAAGTGGCCATCAAATTGTGCACCACTCCTGAATGGGGAAGTGCAGCCCCATCCAAGATTAAATATGGAAAATTCCCTGATCCAGGTAGCCCTAATACCCACAACCACAATCTTGGTAGGATTGAGTCACAGTCAGTTCCTCTCAAACCAGGCCCACACAGTCTCCAAAGCACTAGGACAGAACCTCAACAATCTCACTTGACTGGTTTGGGGTCGACAGATTTAATTGGGCATCATCAGCGTACTGATGATACCAAACCCCAAAGCTGTGGATGACCTCGCCCGGAGATTTCACATAGATGTTGAACTCATTCATATTTAGCTATGCTTTGTTGCACAGAAGTTAAGGCATCAAGCTAGAAAGCAGGAGATTGCCTTAGGCATGAAAGCTGGCTGGGTGACTTTGGGCCAGTCACTCTCTCTTAGCCCAACTCACCTCACAGGGTTGTTGTAAGGACAATAGGAGGAGGAAGGAGTATTAGATATGTTTGCCGCCTTGAGTTATTTATAAAAATAATAAAGGAGGGATAAAAACTCTTTAAAAAAAAAAAGGATGTTACTGTAAAACATTTTTACAGGTAGTCCTCGACTTACGACCACAATAGGAAACGAAAATTTGTCGTTAAGCAAGGCATCACATGACCACACCCGATTTTATGACTTTTTTGCAGTAGTCGTTAAGTGAATCACGATTCCCCACTGATTTTGCTTGTCAGAAGCCAGCTGGGGAGGTCACAAATGGTAATCATGCTACAACTGCTGTAAATACATGCTGCTTGCCAAGCATCACATGACTGTGGGAACGCTGCAATAGTCGTAAGTGCAAGGACAGGTCGTAAGTCACTTTTTTCAGCGCTATTGTAACTTTGAACAGTTGCTAAACAAATAGTTGAGAACTACCTGTAACTTCATTATTGTAAGGTTCAGGTTTTATGATTTTGTATGTTTTATCATCACAGACTGTAAATGATCAAATCTCTCTCCCGTAATGTTTAGCCTGCTAGCATTTTTACTTTATTGAAGAGGCTGTTTGTAAGTTATTAAATAATGAACAAAAATGCATTTGGAAGCTGTATTTGTAAACACGTTTAATAAGAAATAAGACTTGCTAGCATTAATTTCTGAGTACATGTGCATGAGATCACACTACACATCTTTAATTGTTTGATCTACTAATTAAAATTGGAAATGAAAATCCTGTTTGAGGTATGTATATAGGGAGCAGGGCTAAATTGAACCTTTTGCAGGTGTGCTGCTGGATTTTATTCGTCACAGCAATCTCTACAAAGAGCCTAAAACATATGTTTCAAGCTATGCTGAGTCATTAAATCGTGTATGATCATGCACTGAATTGTAGCTATGCCCCCCAAGGCAATGAGTAAGGAATATACATCTACCAAATGCACCACATTAGAGAGTCTCCACCTCCACATCTATGGAGTAGCCTTTGCAAGGTGGCATTCCCCAATTTGCCCTTCATATGCACTGGACTACAATTCCCATCACCCCAGCCAGCATAATCAAAAAGTGTACCAGATTGGAAAAGCTGCTGTAAGAGCAGCCCTAATCCCCAACTCCAATTAAATCTGGGAACATGGGATTCTGTTTGACTTACATTTCCTATGGGTGCTGTATACATACAGTCAGGTCCAGAAATATTGGGACATCGACACAATTCTAACATCTTTGGCTCGATACACCACCACAATGGATTTGGAATGAAACAAACACAATGTGCCTTAACTGCAGACTGTCAGCTTTAATTTGAGGGTATGTACATCCAACTCAGGTGAACGGTGTAGGAATTACAACAGTTTGCATATGTGCCTCCCACTTGTTAAGGGACCAAAAGTAATGGGACAATTGGCTTCTCAGCTGTTCCATGGCCAGGTGTGTGATATTCCCTCAGTACCCCAATTACAATGTGCAGATAAAAGGCCTAGAGTTCATTTCAAGTGTGCTATTTGCATTTGGAATCTGTTGCTGTCAACTCTCAAGATGAGAGCCAAAGAGCTGTCACTATCAGTGAAGCAAGCCATCATTAGGCTGAAGAAACAAAACAAACCCATCAGAGAGATAGCAAGAACATTAGGCGTGGCCAAAACAACTGTTTGGAACATTCTCAAAAAGAAGGAACGCACCGGTGAGTTCAGCAACACCAAAAGACCCGGGAGACAACGGAAAACAACTGTGGTGGATGACCGAAGAATCCTTTCCCTGGTGAAGAAAACACCCTTCACAACAGTTGGCCAGATCAAGAACACTCTCCAGGAGGTAGGTGTATGTGTGTCAAAGTCAACAATCAAAAGAAGACTTCACCAGAGTGAATACAGAGGGTTCACCACAAGATATAAACCATTGGTGAGCCTCAAAAACAGGAAGGCCAGATTAGAGTTTGCCAAACGACATCTAAAAAAGCCTTCACAGTTCTGGAACAACATCCTATGGGCAGATGAGACCAAGATCAACTTGTACCAGAGTGATGGGAAGAGAAGAGTATGGAGAAGGAAAGGAACTGCTCATGATCCTAAGCATACCACCTCATCAGTGAAGCATGGTGGTGGTAGTGTCATGGCGTGGGCATGTATGGCTGCCAATGGAACTGGTTCTCTTGTATTTATTGATGATGTGACTGCTGACAAAAGCAGCAGGATGAATTCTGCAGTGTTTCGGGCAATATTATCTGCTCACATTCAGCCAAATGCTGCAGAACTCATTGGACGGCACTTCACAGTACAGATGGACAATGACCCAAAGCATACTGCAAAAGCAACCAAAGAGGTTTTGAAGGGACAGAAGTGGAATGTTATGCAATGGCCAAGTCAATCACCTGACCTGAATCCCATTGAGCATGCATTTCACTTGCTGAAGACAAAACTGAAGGGAAAATGCCCCAAGAACAAGCAGGAACTGAAGACAGTTGCAGTAGAGGCCTGGCAGAGCATCACCAGGGATGAAACCCAGCGTCTGGTGATGTCTATGCGTTCCAGGCTTCAGGCTGTGATTGAATGCAACGGATTTGCAACCAAGTATTAAAAAGGGAAAGTTTGATTTATGATTATTATTCTGTCCCATTACTTTTGGTCCCTTAACAAGTGGGAGGCACATATGCAAACTGTTGTAATTCCTACACCGTTCACCTGAGTTGGATGTACATACCCTCAAATTAAAGCTGACAGTCTGCAGTTAAAGCACATTGTGTTTGTTTCATTCCAAATCCATTGTGGTGGTGTATAGTGCCAAAGATGTTAGAATTGTGTCGATGTCCCAATATTTCTGGACCTGACTGTATATTCTCTTCACTCCCAGACTGTGGGTTTTTCAAACTGTCTTTAAATTAAAGTGTTATTATTTTTATTATTTTGAGTACCTTGGCAGCAGTTTTTTTTTTTGTTTTAAAAAAAACTCCTAGATAGATATCTGGGTAAAAACGAACAAAAGCTCCTTCACATTTTAAACCTTAAATTTATTGAGAAGAGGAACAGACACCTTTGCTTATATTATTCTTTAAAACTGTTTTATTACGGTGTACAACAAGGGCGGGAAATTTTTCTGTTGTTATTGTAAACTGCACTTTGTTAGGGTAAATACAGGTTGTTAGTGGGTGGGGCTAGAGGCAAAGGTGGGAGAGGTGCAACTCCCCCCCACCCTTTGTCTTACCAACTCTCATCTGCTGTAGCGGTCGATCGGGTGGTGAACAAGTCATGCTTATGCTAATTCACTGAACTATAAGAAGGAGGAAGTACAGCACAATCAGACTTGCTAGATTTACTTCAGCCTCACTGGGTTGACCAGACCAGGAAATCAACTCCACAGGAAGGCTCACACTACTTTTATTGAGATTGGCTACAGTAACAGAACCTTGCAAGTCTGATGTGGTATACCTTCTCCTCCTTCTTGTACTTCAGTGAAACAGGGAGGTGTCTGCGTGAGCCGCTTCCAAATGTTACCTCATTGCTGTGGACGTAAAAAATGCCCCCAAGTAACGGTTCCTGCGTATTTCTGTCAAGCTCATCTTCTTTCTGCGTGGGGTCCTTCAGCAGTCCTTCCCTCAAAGATTGCACAGGAAGGGCCAGATCTGAGTAGGAAAGATGGACCTGCAGGCACCCGAGTGCCAAGCCATGTAGGGGTTTCAAGATGATAACCAGCAGTCTGAACTGGACTTTGAAGCAGACTGGTAACCCAATGCCCAGAACGCACCTTTGTCACTGCTAAATCTGCTACCTCCAGTTAGCTGAAGTCAGCCCCACAATGCAGACCAATCCAAGAAATTAACTCCACAAGAAGGCTAAAACTACTTCTATTGTACTTTACTGGCTACGGTAACAGAAACTTGTAAGTATAAATATGCTTTACCCCCACCCCCTTTATGCTCATGTGATTTAGGAAGGTGTCTGCCTCAGTTGCTAGTGCATAACTATTAATTGTTTGGGATTTATTCCATGCTTTTCCCTTGTCACTTTGGTAACAGATCTGGCCGATCTATGTCAAAATCATCTTCCTTACTCTTTACAGCAGATGGACAGTCACATTTTAGTCCAGTTAAAAATTCCAAGTTATTTTCAAAGGCAGGTTTATGTAGAGCATATTACAGTAGTCTATACACAAGAAGATTACAGGTAGTCCTCACTTAACAACCATTTAATGATGGCTTGAAGTTATGACAGCCTCGGAAAAAGTGCTTTACGACCTGTACTCTCACTTAGGACCATCTCAAACCATCGCAACCCCCACGGTCACATGATCACAATTTGCAACCTTTTTACGACAGTCACTAAACAAATCACCATGGTCGTTAAGCAAATTCCAGCAAAAAACATCCATTGAGGAAGCTGGATTTGCTTAACAACTATGTGATTCACTTAAAGACCACTTGATTCACTTAACGACCATGGTGATTTGTTTTACAACTGTCATTAAAATGATCATAAAATCGGGTCTGATGACATGGTGTCTTTTTTTAATGACCATCTCGCTTAATGACCAAGTATCTGGTCCCTGTTGTGGTCATTAAGCAAGGACTACCTGTAGTGCATGAATCGCTGTTGCCAAATATTCCAATTCCAAAACAACCCTCCCAGCCACAACCTCCACCTGCTTCTCTAGTAGGTGCTATGAGCAAAGGAGGACTCCCAAATCAAAGACCCTCCTTTAGGAAGAGTATGACTTTAGCTCAAGGCAAGGATGGAGCTGTGATCAAGCTAGATCAATCGCCAGCAAACAGTAGCTCCATCTTGCAGAGATTTAATCTGAGCTTGTTTACATCTATTCTAGCCCTTACAGCCTCCAGATGCCAATCTAGGACTTCAAGAACACCCCTATCCCAGCCTGGGTGGCATTGGAAATTTTATATCAAAGAGTCTCTTTATCTGGGAAAATGCTCCAATGACCAGGCCACTTGACTGAGAATAAACTCTGCTGAACTTAGTATAATTTACTTCTTTTGATTGCCTTCTGATTGTAGCATAGCATTATAATGGCACGGCACAGGGCTTCTTTTAAAACAGTCCTCTCTTTGTACTCTATCCTGTATAAAATTATTACATAGTCAACTGAAGAAAGAGGAAGGTCTGGTTGTTTCTCCTAACTGTTAGATCTTGGACAAAAGGTTGAGTGGTCACAGTTTCCTCCCCTCAGAGACAAAGAATTTCTATTTGAAATTATAGTCGGTTTTCTAAATTTCCATTTTCACATGTTAATGAACGCTATGCAAAGTTACGGAGCATCTTGGTCCTATTACTAGTAATTCATGTCCTCTTTTTCAGCCATGTATGAGCAGACACTGTAAATACAGATCCAACATAAATGTTCCGAACAATGCTACAGCTTCTTTCTACGTCACCGTTGCTCCTGTTTCTAAAAGGGGAGCACTGGATCATGCAGGAATCATCATTTCGGCTCTTCATGTCCTTCTTGTATGAGTACTCTGCTGCAGCATCTGATTCTTTCAGACCCAAGACTGGTACAACTATTCTGGCTGTATCTCAGGTTTGAAAGTTGCCTGCATTGTGGTCCCAACCATAAGAAGCAAAATAAATAATAAGAGGCTTCAAATTAACAAAATACACTGGCATTTCAATACCACAGTAAATGTTCATTATAGTATTGAATATGCCCAGTGTGTTTGTTTGAAGTGAGCCTTCTTATGCAATCTTATTCCATTCTCCTGTTTCAGTAAGGCTTTTACTGGACCAGAAAGATCTTCTGGTATCACTCCTCCTTTCTTTGTATCAGCCTCTAAGCTGGCAGAGTCAGCAATGAGCTGGGACTTCATCAGAATCTGGCTTTTTCCTTAGAAGTTCCATTAAGTCATTCGGAATCACAAGGTTTCTTCAGGCAGCCCTGTTCAGTCATTTTATGATGACCTTCTGGTCAGCAATTGGCATGGATAATAGAAACAGTAATGTAGTTTGCTAAGTATGGACATCAGTTGGGGTTTCTGCAGGTTTTGCTTCTATCAATGACCCAATTTGAACTTGTAGAGAAAAAAAAACCCAGCATATATAAACTTGAGACATACTTTGAATCACAGGTACTCATACCTATGCATCTTCCATGAAACAGGAATGCTATCTGTGAGCATAACAAATTCTTCATTGTGCAAAGCAATTTTCCTGATCATTTGCACCACAATAACTGCACATAAGGGTTATATTTCTGTCCCCCTGTTAAATGTGCTTAAGCATTCTCCATTTTTCACCTTTTACATCACACAGGCACACCCTCCCTCTGTGAGGACTTTTATTCCAATGGCTCTAAGCAATGGCCAAGTTGGCTGGGGAATTATGGGAGGTGAAGTCTACACATATGAAAATAATTCTGATTGGGGAAGGCTGGCTGTCATGTATAAAACAGAATCCAAAAGCACATCAGGAAATTACTATGGTGAAGGCATGAAAGCTACACATTCTGCACACTCAGCCTCAGATCAAGGTTCAGGCAAACTTATTTCTCAGAAATTTGCGTAAGATTGGGTTACATGAAACTTGAGTTGTGAAGCAGGAAATCAAGGCTACTGCTATGAACTCACAAACGGGCCTCAGACAAGCCCCTTTCTCAGAGACTCAAGATACTTCTGCCAGATCACTTTTAACAGCTGACTCAGAGAGTATATGCCAATAGGAGTGAAGCCAAACAAGGCCATCACATATCAAATGAATCAAGGGGTCAGCTGACTTCAACGGGATCCAGCCAAGATGGATACAAACAGAGCCGTTTCATACTTTAAAGCAATGTTTCTCAACCTTGGCAACTTTTAGATATGTGGACTTCAGGTCCAGAATTCCCCAGCCAGCATGCTGGGACTTGAAGTCCACGTATCTTAAAGTTGCCAAGGTTGAGAAACATTGCTTTAAAGTCATCGTATTTTATGCATTATGCTTGGATTCACTGCCTTATAGGCACACATGTCCAAACAATCAGACATCCACAACAGGGAGTCACCCCCTCAGTCAACATCTAGCAGCACTACTAAGCACTGGAACGCCAAACATTTGCTTGGTGGGATATGTTCTATTCAGTGGGTTCTACCTTGGATTAGTACCTAGCCAAACTAGACTATCCTGAAGAAGTCGATCAGAGTCAGACCTGGTCAGGACGTGGATAGAAGACCACAGAGTAATTCCAGGTGTGTAGACTGAGAATTAAAGAGCATCCTGGGAAAGGGCAATGGCAACTGACTTCCATCTTATTGCCAAGAAAACAATACAGATGTTTCCATCTAGGTACCAGGAGATGATCTTGACTTGAGGGTGACTTCACCTTTGCTCATATGATGGGGAACACAATCATTGTAGGCAATAATGGAGGTGACCTTTACAGAAATACGCAAGAACCATTACCTAGGCAAAAGAGGCTGATCCATTCTTAAAGACCTGGGAAACAAGACAATATTTGGAAGCAATTTATGCAGATACCCCTTTGATTCACTGATAAGCAGGCTTGCAAGATTCTGTTGTTATAGCCAAACTCAATAAAGTGTAGTTCTGATCTTCCTGTGGAGTGATTTCCTGTTCTGGCCTACCTCATGGGGCTGACAATCATGTCAAGCAAATGGACAGGCTGCCGCCTGCAAAATGATCCTCTAAAGCAGTGTTGTCCAAACTTGGCCACTTTAAGATGAGTGGACTTCAATTCCCAGAATTCCCCAGCCAGCATGGCTGGGGAATTCTGGGAGTTGAAGTCCACTCATCTTAAAGTGGCCAAGTTTGGACAACACTGCTCTAAAGGAAAGAACCAAACCGTTTCTGCTGTTAATATTTAAGAGAACCTGGAATCCTGTTGGGATGAACTGGACATTCCTTGAGCATTTGCTTATAGTCCTACATTATCCACAGAAATAAATCTCTGTCCCCTACAACTCCCACAGTGCTTGTTGGACTGATGAGAACTGAACCCCAAAACATCCAGCAGGCAATGGATCGCCTAAACTGGATGACAATGTGTAGTATTAGCTCATTGACTTCAAAATGTGGTAGGCCTGCTGTCCTACATCTGGGGTCTTCCTTTTCTTTCTGCAATGCAGAGCCCCAGACTAGTCCTCCCCATATCCACTGCTTCCCTCTTTCAAGAAATCAGCTGAAATCTATGCCTTACCCACTCTTAAAATAATTACTGCGCCTTAATGGGTCTTTCCATTTCCAAACAGCTGTCAAAACAGAGCCAAATATCAACTTGGTGAACATTTGAAAGCACCTTGATTGGTAGAACTCCCCAAGTTCATCATTGCAATCTGTTAAACGTTGATCTCTAAAACTAAAAATAGGACCCAAACAATCAGATGGAATAGGAAAACGCTCTTTCACACATCACACTCCTTTGAATATAAGGAGAACAAACAGGGATAGACAGATGCTTTCAATCAACTAGAAAAAGGAGAAGAGACCATATGTACAAAGACCTGCAAGGGATTACAAGATGTACGGCAAGCGTGCGCAAATGTGAGGAGCGGAAATGCGTATTTGCATTCGCTCAACAAATTAACCATTTTTACAGTATGCGAGTGATTAAAAATCTAAGTAAAGAGAGACAGGTCCTACCCCAATAGGTTTAACATCTAATCACCCGGCCCATCCTGTGTATATCTACTCACAAGAAAGCCTCCTGAGTGCAATGGGATTTGCTCTTAGGTGAGAGGGTAAAGGATCAGGAACAACAGAAGCAAAAAAAAAAAAAAAATCAAAATCAAAACTACAACCACAGCAAATGAGATGCAAAAATATGTCAACTTGCAACTTTTGTTTCGGCTGCTGAAGCACTTTCATTGTAAATTTAGAAATCTGTGCACTTTTTAATCCATAGATGATTCTGAAGGGATAGGTAGAAATTAGCCTTATTAAAGTCTGCTTAAATGCTTTACATTAGCATTATACCACTCCAAACTGCAAACATATTAACAAAAAAAAAAAAAAAAATTCAGGGCACTGCTTTTTCAATGCATGGTAAGAATGCCAGTGTTTTCATGCCTACAATAAACCTACCAGACACACCAGTATTATTTGGTTATGAAGAAACATATGATGGGTTCTACAAAAATAAATAAATAAATAAAAATCAAGATTTCTAAGTCCAGTGTTGAATTACAAAGCTGGAAGGATATGTTATTACATGCTTATCATGATATTCTTTTGCTAAGAGGCTCAGAGGGAACCGTCGTGACTCGTCCTCCCACCATTTTTCCCCCCACAACAACCCCACCGGGTAGATTAGTCTAAACGCGGCTGAGTAACTTTATGCACGTCTGAGCCAAACCGGAGTATGAAGCCGGGTTTCTCCAGCCTAGATCGGACTCTCTCTGCAGCTAGGCTTGGCACCCCCTCCCCACCACCACCACCACCACCACCACCACCCCCTTCCATCCAAAATCCATAAATGTGCTTAAGGCGGGAGGGGGGCGCGGGCGGCTGTCGCCAGGACCGCGAAAAGACCTAATTCTCGCCAAGCTGGAAAGGGCAGCGCTGGGTCCGTCTTTGTCTCCCATTCCTTTGCCCACCAGCGCAGGGAGCTGATTCTTGGGGTGGGGTCCGGGGCACGAAGCGGCATGGCACCTGGGCAGCGCGGGTGTGCAGAAGCGCGAGCCACAGGGCATCTCGGGTTACAAAGCTGAGCGCGGAGAAGAAACAAGCCACGGGGGAAGAGGAGGAGGCGAGTTCTTCTTTTCGTTTTGCTTTTCGTTTCCTTACCCCACCGTCGCTTTCTTCCATCTTCCATCTCCTGCTCCCCTTCCTCTCGCCAGCTGCAACAATAGTCCGAGGAAGGCGGGCGGGCGGGCGGGCTGCCCGGGGGCTGCTGCCTCTGGCCCCGCGCGCGCGGTCCCTCTCCCACCTTTCAGCCGCCGATCCTTTTGTTAGCAGCAGCAGCCGAGAAGCGCAAGTCGGAGCGGCGACAGCCGGCGCTGATGCTTGACTGGAGCTCCCCGGGCATGTGCCGCCGCCGCCAGCTTGCTCACACGGCTGAAGGATGGCAGCGGCGAGGAGTCGGCATGACAACGCGAGGGGGGCATCCGCTCCCGAGGCGGCCGCCTCGCCTGACGCTGCCAGCCGCACCAGCCCGGTGGGACGGCGATTGGCGCCTTCTGAGCATGTGCGAAGCCTTCCCCGGCCGCCTTCCCTTCGAGGGCCCGCACATGAGCACTGCGAAGCAGCGAAGCCGTGAGGAAACGTTTCCTGCCCGGAGCGAAGCGAGGCTGGGTTGAGCCAAAGCGAGCGGGGCGAGAAAGAAGCAGAGGGGTCCGAGCCGGGCGGTTGCCGACGGCTGGCTCGCACCTTTCCGCCGTATCTGTCGCAGAGACGGCGAGTTTGTCTTTCGGGCAGGGCTCCTTGCGGTTCCCTTCAGGTCGGCTCGCCTCCTTGCCAAAGAACAGGATCGCGCGAGTTCCCTGGGACTCCGCGCGCCGGGAGGCAGGTACCTGCTGCTTTAGCAAGCGCCGGGCGAAGGAGACGCCCGTGCGGGAAGGACGTTTTGGGGTCTGTGGACGGCGCCCTGCGGGAACTGGCTTCAAAAGAAGGGAAGGGAGACTTCTCCCCCCCCCCCACCCGCCAGGAAACGAAATACAGGGGCAAAGGACCAATAGAGGTGAATATGTGTCGCTCAGGGTTGAACTGTGGAGTCCTTGGGGTTCTCTGAGCTTGGTTCTTTTCTTGCAAACGTTTCATTACCCAGCTAGGTAACATCTTCAGTGCGGGTAATGAAACGTTTGCAAGAAAAGAACCAAGCTCAGAGAACCCCAAGGACTCCACAGGGGCGAAGGAGCTAATTTTCGGGAGAGCGTCCCCTAGAAAAGCATCGTGTTCAAAGGAGCAGGGGGGCGTTCAACAATTCTGCAATTCTGTACAGCCCCCTTCCCCAAACTGGAGCCCTCCAGATGGGCTGGACTACAAACCCCCCAAAATGTTCCACCAGGTGGAATTATGAGGTCGGCGTTCCACTTAATCTGGAGGGCACCGCGTTGGAGAAGGCAGCTGTAGTGCTCTCCTGGGAGGAAGTGGTCAGAGGGGCTGCTTCTAAGAATCAGCATGAACTGATGCTGGATCCTGGCAACAAGTGGGAAATAAATATATTAAGCCTTTTTTATATCCCACTGATTTGAATGGAACCAAGCAAAGGGCCCTGAATGTCAGAGGCACAGAGTCCAAACCCATCAAAGAGCAGAAAATAATTATTTAGGGATTTATACACAAATAGCCTGGAGTTAGTTTCACTGAAATCAGTCTGGCGTACTTTTGACTTGAATCAGATTGCATTATTTTTCTTTTTATTTGAGGAACAAAGGAAGCCGCTGTTTTTCCTAGACTTGCAGGAAAAAGACCTCTCTAAACATAAAGTTACAGCCCTTTTGGATCATTATACTGAAGGGAGGTATCATATGAACTTTCTGCCCCACCCATTAAAAGATCTAGAATTGCCTTGTCCAGGAAGAACGGCAGGTTTAATCTTTCACTTTTCCTTGACTGTGGTGCCTTTGGGTGGGCTTGTTTAGCTTTTCTGATAAATCTAAAAAAGATGTCTTAGAAATCTGAAAAGGATTTGAAAGACACACTTGGATGTGTGTTCCTGCATTTCGCAAGCCCAGCACAAGACATACAGAGAAAGTCATCAGTATGTTGACTCAAGTGTGACTCACACTTCAGAGAAAGCCAGCCTCTGAGCACAAAACAGATTAATCTAGGCCACGTGTGCACCCAGCTTTCCTGGTGGCTGTGCTTTCTCTCTCCCTCTGTATGCCAGCTGCTGAAAGAAGAGAGAAAGGTTCTTACTTTAGGACTGGTTTGGCATAGTAGAAAATAGGATACAAGATTATGTGTGGAGTCCCCCCCCCCCCCCGAGTTATATGAATGAATGAATCTTTATTATGGTCTATGACCAGTCCATTTAACACACTTTTTTTTTTGCCTTCAAGTCATAAGTTATAAAAATATAAACACTCATATTTTTCTCCAGATACCATTGGTAAGTTTCTTTTAAGCTAATTTACATTTTCTAATCAGATTTGCAGAAAGAAAAGCAAATGAGCAACCAGGGGATTACTGAGAAGAGCCAAAGTGGCTGCAAGGAGTCCATCAAGAGAAAATCAAGCCCTTAAAATCATGAAAACAGGATTGAAAATCTTGTGGTTTTAAATACAGGATGGGTAGATATTCATCCTTTTCTGGATTCTGGCCTATCAAGAGACTGTCTTTCCATGGAGGGGAGAGGCCGTCTTTTTTCATAAAAATAACTTTCAGGGTTTGTTTACCAAGCATATTATTTCTAGAAAGGTTGGTAAGGACAGAAACAGATAAGTTAAATCCACAGTAGAAATTGTTCATGCATGGGTTATTGTATAAATCACATTTAATGAGGTTATAGAGCATGCTTGTGCCGTAAGCCACAGCTTAATTTATTGGATTCAAGCACTCATTTTAGGAGTATAAATCCAACATAAGTCACATAAAGTGAATGCTATTTTAATACTTCACTTACAAAGTCTTTAAACAAAGAGAAATATTAAAGCTGTTGCCCTGGCTTTCAATGGCCCAAATATTATGTATTTACAATATGTGGGATACATTATGTTGTAAATTTACAAACTTAGAAACATGTAGAGCTCATACCTAGAAACATTTAAACAATAGACAACCCAATTGTTCTCTAGGACCTGCTACCATTGGAAGATTGCCACTCCTGAGTTATATGAATGAATGAATTTTTATTATGGTCTATGACCAGTCCATTTAACACTTTTTTTTTTTTTGCCTTCAAGTCAGTGTTGACTCCTGGCAACTGCCTGGACAAGTCCCTGCAGTTCTCGTGGCAAGATTTCGGAAGTGATTTACTCTTGCCTGCTTCCTAGGGCTGAGAGAGAGGGACTGACCCAAAGTCACCCAGTTGGCTTCATGCCTAAAGCAGGATTAGAATTCAGAATCTCCTAGTTTCTAGCCTGATGCCTTAGCTACTACACCAGACTGGCTCTGTTAAACACTAATAGAATGAAACTAATGCATGAAACTAATATTAATTAGCTTTCCCTGAATTACGTTATATAACACATCTGTGACTTGGGTCCATGCACTGTCCTAAGCCAGGATCCAATTTGTTTGGTTTTGGCATAGTTCATGTGAACCCTGGCTTTTTGGGTTGTCTGCCATATTATATAGTTTGGTGTGATGTGTGAATAAGTCACCTGTGTCTTATTCAACAAACCATGGAGTTTTGTGTGATCTGTGACCTTTTGGCTAGCATAAGGAATGTCCTGCTGGATAAGATCAAGATCCAACAAGCTATTCCTGCATGATTATGAATGATCTCTCCATCCAATTACAGGGACTAGCTCAGGGTGCCTCAACCTCAGCAACTTTAAGAGGGATGGACTTCACCCTCTTAAAGTTGCTGAGGTTGAGGAACCCTGGACTAGATGATCTATCAAAAAGTAGCGAGGGGGACATGAAGTAGTTTTGCCTTGCTCCTGATACAGTAAAATAGATGCATTGGTTTTTTTATTCTTTTTAATGACTTCTGTAAAAGGGCCTTCAAAACTCTTTGTATGGAATACGGTCCAGGACGTAGCATTTGTGTACTGTGGCTGCAGGGCAAAGTTTTCGAGCCCAGGGTGGAGTCTGCCTCTATCTTGGTTTACAAATCCTGCTGCTAGCCTCCAGCTGTGAGTTAGCCAGCCGCCCAAAGAGAACTGTGGCAAGCTGATCTGGAAACTTTACTGTATGCTAAGACATATGGTTGCAATTTGGATGGCGACAGCGTGTTGTAGAGTATTATATCACATGACAGCTCTGATCAGCTAGCTTGCCAGATGAATGAATAACGCTTGAAAAATTGCAGGAGAGAGGAGCAGGGAGAACAGGGTGGAATTTATGCCTTGTTAAATATCACTTAAGCTAGACTGTGTAATATTAAGCATTTAGACCATTTTTCACACGTAGTACATAAGTCTTTTTGCTGTCCTTACAGTAACCTTACAAATTCAGTACTGTTACTGCAACAATATGATCTACAAGAATATGTTTCCATGTCTTTCCTTTCCTAAAAGGAAAGTTCAAGTCCTGGTTTCTAACAGTCATTCCAAACAGGGCACTCCATTTGTTTCTCCCTTACCACTTTCCTTTTCCAACTATAATGCTATATTCCACCTCTCCTGACTGTGCTCACTCTTCATGGCTCTTTTTTAAAAAAAAATTTATTCCACCTTTCTTATTTTTATAAATACAGTAATACCTCGGTTCACGAACGCTTCTGTTCACGAACAATTTGGTTCGCGAATAGCAGCGTTCGCAAAATTTTGCTTCCGTTCGTGGCCATCTTCCCTGCTCTGACACGTGGTCGTGGCTTCCTCTAGGCGGGATCGTGGTCGCAGACAGACACTTGCTGTGAAGCTTTTTGGTGTCGCTTCAATCAAGGTTAGTGTTCTCTCTCTTCATGCTATACTGTACTGTACTTTGTTTCATATTTTTGTGGTTAAAAAAAAATACATGGTTCACAACGGATTAACCTTATTTACATTGAACCTTATGGGAAAATTTGATTTGGTTGGCGACCAATTCGGTTGGCGACCACGTTCGTAGGGGTCAGAACGGATTAACCTTATTTACATTGAATCTTATGGGGAAATTTGATTCAGTTCGCAACCAATTCAGTTCGCGACCAGAATCGTGGAATGAATTAAGTTCGTGAACCGAGGTACCACTGTAACTCAAGGTGGTGAACATATCTGATAGTCCTTCCTCCTCCTATTTTCCTCACAACAATCCTGTGAGGTGGGTTGGGCTGAGAGAGACTGACTGGCCCAAAGTCACCCAGCCGGTTTCATGCCTAAGGCGGGACTTTACTGATGCTTTTGCCACATGTACTCACACACATGGACCCACTTTCACAAATCTTGTAGTTCTGCCACACATGCTGACACAGCTCTTGTTTCCTGCATTCCATTTTGGCTCAGTCAAAATGTACCAAACTCAACAGGAAGTTTTAATGTTAGTGTGATGTTGCAGATGGGAAGATGTTGGCATCAGCATAATGTTACAGATGAAAAGCCAAAGTGGAGCTAGGTGAGAGTTTGTATAAAATGATCTAGTAGATTCATGATAGAATCAAAGGAATGAAACCCAGTATTCATGTCTTAGTTTGTACCCACTATGGATACCTATTCCATAGAAATTTTACATTATATTCAGGACACATAATTTAATTACTTAAGGCTGTGTGGAATTAGATTGATCCAGCATTCTGTTCCCGTATCTATGGGAACCTCACAGAAAGGGCATGGCAGCAATAGCACTTTCACACTTGTTCTCTCAGCAAGGGCTCTTCATCCTGTTGCATCACACACCTGGTAATTGACAGCCTTACCAGTAGACCAGACAGGAAACACAACCAGATAAGCTAATTCTACTTCATGGTAAAGTTACATTAACATAATCTTGCAAGTCTGAAAGCACAACTCTCCCACTCTCTGCTTTACAGGCCAAGAAACTAGGGAGGGTCTCTTCTGAGCATCTTCCCCGGCCCATTATCCAGCTGTGGGCTATGCTGCCTCTTATCTGACCATTCCCTAGGCAGCGTCTCTTTGCCCTGTCTCCCATGGTCTTTCCTACATACCATTACAATAATGAAGTGTTATACAAGAGCCGTTCATACTCTTCTTCCCCACTAATTGGTATAGTTCTCCTGGAGACAATTATTGTTAGACAAGTGTAATTACATATGTCAATATGGTGCATCCAGATTCTAGAAACAGACTAATGATCCAGCAAGAATTATTTAGCGAAGGACAAAATTTACTATGGCTGATGTATTTACAGACTGCTGGAAGGATAAAAAGCAACTTCAAGAAAGGACGGTTTTTAAGACAAATGACAGAATTTGAAACACATGTACAGAACCAAGATCACCTATTAGGATGTATATATAGATTGCTATTAAAATATGACAAGGAGAAAATTGGTACAAAATGTTTTACAGATGGTACATAACTCTGTCCTTAATTGCAAAAATAAAGAAATCATATAATAAATGTTGGAAATGTTTTAATACAGAAGGAACGTTTTATCGTATGCAGTGGTCATGTAAAAAAATTCAAAACTGATGAAATATATGTTTAAAAAGTGTTTGCCTGTATCTGTCCTCAACCATTTTTCCTGTACTATGTCCAGTCGCACAATAATCTTGTAGGATTACAGCAATCACAGCTATATACGGCATTCCACATAATATACTGTAGATATGCAGAAAGGTACCATTTATTTATAACTAAGGAGCCCCAACATCTTGTTTGTCTGTTTCACAATAGCCTCACACTGTTTTTCTTTAAGCCATCCCTCGCAGCCAGCCAACCACCTTCCTTGCGCAGTCTGTTTCAGTTTCCAAAGTGACGAGCGGCAAAATCAGTGTCAGAAGCATAGAGCTTCTTGATCTTAACCACATTGGTGAGAATTCTAACAGTACTAGTCCTCCAACATTTGGAAAGCACCAGCTTGGGGAACACTGAACTAGCTGGTGGAATTTTCTGACTATTTAGTACTTGTCAAACCATAATTGCAACATGGTTGGGCAAGTTATAAGTCATCAAAAAGCTAAACCAACTGAGGGTGTGCACTGACAGTTTTGAAGAGGAGATTATCTGGCGGGAGGAGCACCCTGATCTTGAGTAAATGTCATGAGAATCATCTTGTGGAGAAGTAGGTAGGCTATTGTCTTTTTCTGTTATGTTTAAGGCGGCCTTATGGAATCAGAGCCAAACACATCTAGGCAACTGCGACTCTTCCATACTATAAACTCACCACAAAACAGTTGGGTGGCCCAGTGTCTATTTGAAGGGCTGTGCCAATCAAATCTAGTTAAAAACAAGTAAGAATAAGAGAAAGGGCCCTGTAGCAATGCTATTGTGGAAGGCACAGTAATGTAACTAGGAGAGACTAATGAGTTTCTAACTAATGAGACTAGGAGAGTCTCACTGGGTAACTCTTTACCAGCAAACTGTGTGCTAAACCAAAATCCAGTCAAACCAACTAAAAGAAGGCTTAATGCAATGAGGGGACTCTTTCCATCTCTCAGGCTGACCTACCCCATAAAATCATGAGGAATTCCTTAGATCGCATTGTGCTTTGTAGAGAAACTAGGCTATAAGTCCAACAAACAATGTGAACAAACTTGGTTTTGCATAAATATTGTGGTCAATTTTTTTTTTTTTCAAAAAGCGATTTTCAATACCAGTTTGTCCAATTACATTGCTTGGCTACATGATGGAACAAGTGGCAATTCCATCTCACCCCATCCCTCTTCCCAAAATTCTTCTCTGGCTTAGAATTCAAAGTTTAATTGCATAATAGCAGACCGAGGGTCTAAGAAACACATTCTTTAGGATACAGGAGCAAAAAGTACAAATATAGCTTCTTTGAAAATGAATTTTCTCCAGTACCAGGCTCTTGCTGACTGCAGTGAACCAGGTGGACAGATAATTCAGAGAAGCGGTCCTTTGTTGTGTATATTCTCCTTTTATATTGTCACAGAATTATGTCTTGCAAATATATCATCTACTTGTTAGCTGCCATCTGGATTTAAAACCAGCTCTGTTTCCCTCCTGTCTGTGCTTAGGATGCAGATGTGTGGGGGAAGCTATTGAATTTCAGCTTTCAGCCGTGGCATATGCTGGGAACTAAAATTCCCAGGAGGGACTATGTAGAGTTGCAAACATGCAGCAAAACCTCAGTTGGCATGCTTACTGACTTCCTCAACCTGGCAATTTCCAAATGTGTTGGACTACAACTCCAGAATCATGGGTGGAATACTCCAGCACATCTGGAAGCCACAGTGTTGGAGAAAGCTGAAATACGTGAGGTGGAAGAAAGTTCTCAAAAACCATATAGTCGGTACGCCGAACACTCACTGAGAAAGCTCGTATAATCATTTATATGGTTCCAAATCAAGCCAAGAAACAGCTTACAACTTTGCACAATTGATACTGCATCAATGGTAAGTGAAATAAATACATAAGAGCAACATTTTTGTCTTAAATTTAGGAGCCATAGTTTGCTTTAATACTGAATAAACCACAGTTAACTGGGTTTGCACATGGTAGGCCAGAACTAAGCAAACTACAATGTGGTTTACAACAATAGGTGAACCTGGCTATGATTTGCTTAACTATGGTTTGTTGACTAAGCCCAATTGTGCTCCCATGAATCATCAAGCCATGGCTATGGTTTACAAGCTAAGTTGCCACAAGGTGCTAAATAAAAACTAATCAAGCAACATTATGTCTTAAAAGGATGCATGAATCCAGTCGGTTCCTGAATATAATGGTTGCAGTGGGTACAACAAGCTTCTTTTCTCAGCTGCTCTCTTTTAACTTTCTCACTGATTCTCAGGATCTAATTCAGTGCATTATCAACAGAAGCCAAATTTGTCATCCTTTTGGTTGAGTGACCCAGGACTATAGAATTAACCACCCTCTAATTTACCTGGCACACTGGGAGACAGTGTGGTACAATGGGTAAGATGCTAGATTAGGAGCACAGAGACTCAAGCTCTAGTCTACCCTGAGCCATGGAAGCACACTGGGTGACTTTGGGCCAGTCCCTCTCTCTCAACCCAATCTACCTCAAGGGTTATTGTTGAGGGGGAAACTAGAAGGAAGTGCTATGTACCCCACCATGTGCTCCTGAAGGAAAGGCAGGATAAAAATCAAATAAATTGATGCCTATGTTTAGGTGATTTTTTTGTCTATTTGTTTATTTAGAAACGTTAATTTTGTAAAGTTGCACAATTCTGCATCATAAGTCATTCAGTTTCTTAGCCTCTGGTTTTACCTGCTTCCAGGATGACATTCTTAACAAAAGTTGACATCTTAAGCTACTGCAATCACAGTTATGGCCTTTGGAAGGTATTTATAACTTGAAGCGAAAGATAAGATTGGGGTGGACAACCTTTTAGCTGTTGGAAACTGTAGTTGACACAATATAGAGGGACTGACAGTCTCTCTGGGTGGGGTGATCATGTAAAGTAGACAAGGGTTACACCACAAGGACAAGAATTTGCTCCCATGTATTGGAATGGGAGGCATTTTGAGATGTTTTCTTTGTTCCCGAAACCATATTAAGCCAATTTTAAGATGTACACTACATTTTTTGCGAGGGAGTTGCCTGAAAATACTAGGAAACCACATGACTGATTTTGGGCAATTGTGATCTGAAAGGGGTCAACTGAAAAAAGAGGTCCTGGAGGTTACCTGCAGCCACAAATTGTACCCTCCTACTCCATATACAGAAGTCCAATCTTATTACAGTGCTGATGACCTTAATTACCCCACAGATGGCAAGAAGTTTAGCAGCTTTAGAGTAACCAAAACGGCAAACAATTCTGTTCTCCAACACCATGATACTGCTTGATCTCATCTCCATCTTCTGGTATCTGTTGACCACTGGAGAGATTACCATATACTAATACTTACAAGCAGCATGCCCACCCCAATACACTACTGTCCAACTAATCCGATCTAGCATGTCACAGATAGGTCAGAGGACATACAGGTAAGATATGGATTTAATGTTGGATTCTGCCAAGAAGGCTTTATTTGTCAAGCCATTTAGAAGCCTTTGTTGATGTGCTGAGAAAAGAAAAGTAAGGAAGATGTTCATTCATCAACCATAGTCCAAAACTGTCACCCTTGATGACCCTTGGAAGTTTTGCAGAATCTAGGCATCCTAGAACCCATTTAGACGCTCAGTCAATGGATCTGTGCCACACAACATTTGCAACTGACACTGTCCACAGATGGCAGACTATGATGGCTTTATTAGAAACCAGGCAAGAGAGGTGGGAATTAATCCAAATAACAACTTTTAATTTGGGTTTAGGAATAATATAATAAGCGGAGAGGTTAAGAGCTATAGAGCAAATCACACTTGCATATAGAGCAAATTATATTTGCACAGCATATATGTGGTATAACAGATAATGTACATCTTGTCTGCCATCCAGGATGCAGGAATGAGCAATGACCTCTGTGCTCATGTTTATGTTGCTACAGACTGAATCCATGCCTATGATATTATATGATCTTGGATAACTTTACGTACGTTTAATTTTGTTTAGTAAGGTGAACTTTATTTTATTTTAACTTCAAAGTTCTGCCATTTCATGGAAAAGCGAATGGGCTTACAAACATGAATTTAATCCACTGTAATCTGCAGGACAGATGTTGTGGCAGGTTCTCCTAAACAAGTCAAATACAGATTTTTCCTCAATTTCTCCCCACCACTACTCAAGCAAATGTGACAGTGCAGTCACAGTAGAGTCGACACAACTCATGCAAACAGAGCAAGGGCCATAACAAGTAGCAAGTATATGACTCCCTGCCTGCCTGCTTCTGCAATGAAATGGAGAAAAATAATTATATGAAACAAGCACTGATTGCTGGTTCAGGAGATTAAAATGGCCAGGTTGCTAACCTTAGCCTCTGTAACTCAAAGGGTTTTTCACATAGTACCTATGGGTGGAGATGCTAATTCACAGAAATTATGCTTCCCACAAATATTATCTGATTTTGTAAACAAGGGTGTCATCTTACTAGAGGTATGTGGATATCATATATGAATTAGCCAGTGGTTGCAGCTAACATACGCTGAAGAAGCTTTAAAGAAGCTGCTGCTATTTCCCAAAATCTACCTATCTAACAGAATGTACGCTACATTACTGCCAAGTAGGATTCCAGACAATAGGTCAAGGGAACAACATTGTGAATGCTTCCCTATGTAAGGTGGGGGGAGACCCACACACCCACTGTACAAGTAGAAAATGTACCCGGGAAAAGACATTCATAGAAAACAAATGCTAATTTTCTAGAACTGTTACGGAGGAGAACAAAGCATGTTTTAATTGCTTTGTCTCAGCAAGGAGAACAATCTCTACATGAGGCCCATCAAACCAGCTAACCCCGCCCATTCAGTTAAGCTTTATGAGTTCCAGAAAATAAGGCTTTTACCACATTCTTTTTGAATTAAGCTGCTACTTCAGGATTTTATTACACGACCCAAGATGCACTGTTCATGCCACCTAAAACTGCTGGAAGCAATATTCTATGTCAGAGTTCACGTGTCATTATCTTCCCCAGTCAAGTGCTGTCCAGATCAAACTGCCCTCCAATAACACAGACCTTTCCCAACTGTTGGATATCCATAAAGAACATAGATATTTATTTTTTAAGTATTCATTGTACTTGCTTACAAAAAATCTTACAAAAACACAAAGGGTAAGAGAAGAGAGTTCATTTTTCTATTTCAGAACACAAAAAACTGCAGAAAATGGCTAATTCCACATTTCTCTACCATCTCTTCTCACTCACTCTTGCAAGACTAAATCTTGTAAATCCTCATATCCCACTTGTCATGGCTTAAAGACCCCTCACTAATTGTGTTTGAGGGACATGTCCTCATGATGTTACTTCCATTTCATCCCCATCCTATTGTTCAGGCAGCTAAAACTGTCTTTAGATATTCTGGTGTGGAAGTGTTCTTTTTTCTTCCAACCCAAAGCTTGCCATCTGGACAATCTGGGACACCTTGGTGACATACTGTATCTGAGGATGACATCATCAGGATTAGCAATCTTCTTAGCTCCAATTGGCCATGGAAGTATGCTGTGAAAATGGCGCCTACTGCTGAATCAGTGCAGCTGTACTGCCATTTTGCCTTGACTGGGAGAGGGACCACCATCCTGGCTTCAACAGCCTCTTTTTCTGTTTTTATTTAACAGCAAAGTCAATCTACAGGATGTGTTGACATCTCCTACTAGCATTAACACACTTTTGAAAACCTTTGTTTCACAGTCTTACACCACATTTTTCTCACCATCTTCAACAATGCTGTCCATAACCAAAATATTGATTGATTGATTGATTGATTGATTCTATTTTGGTGTTGCCTGACTCCAGAACAACTCTGAGCAGCTAGCAATGAAAAGCAATGAAAATTTCTACTCTTCCTAAAAAAGGAAGCCCTCCCCAACAATTTCCATGGATATATTGATCTCATGGAAAATCAAAACTCCAAATGTAGGCATATTTTTAAAGCAGACATCTAGAAAGCATCTTTCAATTGTCCTAGCAACCACATGGTTGCTTTCTTTCTTTATTAAAATTATTTATTAGAATGTATTTATTTATTTATTTATTACAACTATTTATGCATTGCCCCAATCACAAGACTTTGAACACCTTTGTTTTCTTTTTTTCTACTCTCAATTATTTGACCAGAAATCTGATCAGTATTTCTGTTTAAAAATACAACTTTATTTGAGCTTCTGGGTGGGGAGCATTAGCGGAGGATGACTGTGGAGTTATGCTTCTTAGTTATACCACTTTTGATGGATACAGGGATGTGACATTTTAATTATTCTGCAGGATACATTTTGAAATGCTAAAAGTAAAAGATTTTAAGATTGGTCTATTGATATCTTGATAGATCATTGTATTTTAAACTGGTAGAAATATAACACCGATATTCCTGTGGAAAACTGAAACAACCCTTCTCCCAAAATTGGGGGTTTAGAACTATTGGCGGGTGTAGGATAATGCTGGACAGATCCCTTGGAATCTCACTATCTTGCCCCTCACCATCCTAACCACCTGTGATGGACAGTGATTGGCAGCTGTTTGTCCTGCCAATGGGTGACACTGGGTGGGAGAGGAAAGGAAGTTGCAAGATCCATTAATTTCTGACCTGAAGCTGGTCAGCAATAAAAGCTACAGGTGCAACTGTATTTGCCCGGCCATATTAGTTAAGCCACCCAACAGAAGGGAGCACTGTTTACACCCACAAACCTTTTTTTTTTTGCCAATTTAAAGGCAGAAAGAATGTATGTTAATATATGAGGCTATAAGGAAACATCCAGAGATAGCAAACAATACAACGACTGGACCTCCTTAAAAGAGAACTGATACATTATAAACTCAGATCAACATCCCTGCTGAGTGGATCAGGGTAGTATTATCTCCAAATGGTAGGCCGGAGACAATAGCTGCAGCCTAATGTTTTGAAAACGGCCACCAAGAGTATTTATGGTTTGAATTGGGGTCTTTAAAAGATGCCAGCTACTTTGTTCAAGTGCAAGAGGGTTTGGTTTTGTTTTTTAGCATTTCCTTAAGCACCATGATGCATTTTCTTAAAAGGAGGAGGAGGAGGAGGAGGAGGAGGTGGTGGCAGCTGAGACACCGAAAGCCAGCCAAAGAGCTATGTTGCACAGATGAAATAACCAGTTGCTCCTTGATTCCAGAGACCATTTTCTCAGGTATAATGTAATGGGAAGACCACTTGCAGTTGGATCTCAGTGACAACTGTGCTGCATTCAGGGGCTAGGTTTATGATAAGAATTTGTTTTATCAACATGGATCCAAAATAAGCCATTAAGGAGATCAGTAAAGACATTGGATTAGTCCCAGAACTGAACAGACCAGGTGTTTGCTCTGAACAGACTAGGATTTCTTCAAATAGGTCTGCCCTGGGAAAAGCAATCTGAAGGAGTTAAAGACAGTCTTAGCACGTTTAGGAAATCTCCTTCTCTTTCCAACCAGCTGCTGTAGCATACCAAAAATGTTTGTTAGGAATCCTTAAATATATGATTCTGTAGACTTACATAGCTAAATTATAAAGCAAGGAGTTAAAGCATACACTATAGTTGTCTTTATGAAATTAAATGGTTCTGTGCTGAGCTGGTACTTAAAAGGAAGATGAAGAACATTATGCATGCTTCCTTATATTTTACAGAAGACTGGCAGAGGATCAGTGAAAAAAATAACCCAAGTAGCAGTGTAAAACTCCTTTGATAACTAGTATCATCACTTCTTTATGAGTATGCAATTTCTTTATTAATTCTTACCAACTATCCCTTCAGAAGAACATTATTTTACCTTTGATCTCAGTAAAATACTGGTTTGCAATTACATTACAGAAATATCACATATATAATTTACAAGTCTGTACCTGTATTATTTAAAAGGCTTTGAAGATCTGCTATTATAGTGATCCCTTCAATGTTTTGTAGACAAAGAATTTAGATCTATCTAGAAGGCCTCTTGGTTGAAAAGATTTAATCCACTCAAATACAATGTTTTTAGTCAATAGAAAGAAAATGTATGGGAAAGATAAATGTCTTTTGCATTTGCAGCTGCAAATGTGCAAAATGTTAAAAAAAAAATCAAGTAGATCAGTATTTGTCCAACTCTTTCCTTTGTGTAATAACCCTTTGTATAATAATGTTATGTTTTATTTTACTGATTGTTGCAACCAGTGACATGGACAGAGGCTGACTTCTATTTCAACTTCTGCAACCTGGTGCCCTCCAGACAAATTATAACCTCGTATCACCTACAGCCAACACAACCACTGGGATCACTGTTTCAGGAAGGTTGGAGCTATAATCCAACATGTCTGAAAAAGACCAGGTTTGAGAAAAATATCCTACCTCAATTTTGGCTATGGTAAATAGAACTTCATATTCTCAACATAATTTAAGGTGAGGGACCTGTATGTTTCCGGGCCAAGTTCATTTGCAGAATGATCAGGCCTAAGAGGTTCTTCTGATGGCAAAAAAGTGATGCCAGTTTACCTGAAAGAGGGATAATCAGGGCCATCTTCCTTGGCTACTGTTGGTTTATGTGCTCCACTTCTTACAGCCATTTCAAACTGTGGAAAACTTAGAATTGCCTTAATGTCACAGAAACAGAGAACACTCTTTTACCCCAGAATATTGGAATCATCAAGCATGATCTGGGAGCCTGAAGTCTTGTTTATGCAATCTTCATCCCCAGGGGTTTATACAGAATTAAACGATAGCTTTCCATCAGATCACTGCAGCTGACTGTTTTAAAAGCGCAGTTTGCTTTGCAACAAGGAACAGGCAATTAAGTTTTTGTGAAAGGTAAGCATCACCTGCTAACCTGTGCAGATCAATATTGTTAAAGGTGTTGCACTCATTCTCTGCGCCCCCTCCCCCAGCAAATCATCGAGCCTTGCTTACTTTCAATAAGATCTTTCCTAGCTTGGACCCTAATAGAATGTTGGACTATAATTCTTATTGTCCATTATTGGCCAGGTTTGTTAGGAGATAAGAATTGTCTAAAATAACCAGAGAGTACAGGGTTGTAAAAAGCTTTGGAACTTAAAAGGACAAAGACCAGTTGAAAAGTCAGGTTAGCCTTTATATACAAGTTGGAATAATACTGATGGAAGGTTATTTGTATATTCACATTATCCATTAATACAGTGTCTCTTTCATGAAGTTTCAAAATCATCCTCTTTTCTTTCTCTTTTCTTAATTTATATGCCAACCATTTCCCTGGTTTATTTGCAAATTCAAAATTCTTTTGTTTAGTGTAATGCATCTTAATCTCCAATTCTCTCACTGTTAACATAGATAACTGTTGCTGTAAAAGTTTAATTTGATAGTTAACTTTTGTGGTGTTTCCTTTAACTCTTCCTCTTTCTTTTTTATTTCCTTCAAAATAGCTTGCATCTTCTCTTGAGTCTTCTTTTAAAGTTCAATGTTATACTATATAAAATATCATTACTAGATTCTAGTAAAAGCTTTGCTTGTATCCCAAACCACTCTTAAGTTTGTGCCTTTATTTAAATTTCTCAAAGAATTCTGCTAGTTTTCTTTTATAGTCTTTCACCATCAACTCTTTTTGTAGTAACATTTCATTTAAACTTCATCTATAGGAAGTAGATTGTCTTTTAAGAATCAAAGTCACTGGATTATGGTCAGAAAAAATATTTGGTAAAATCTCAACTTTAGAAGTCTTAGTAGCCAAAGTCTTTGAAATCCAAATCATATCTATTCTTTAAAATGATCTATGCCTTTCTGAAAAATAGGTATATTCTCTAGAATTATCATTTTTCTGTCTCCATATATCCACTAAGGATAAATTATCCATTAAGTCAAAAAAAGTATTTGGTAATTTACCTTGAGTATTTTTTATTTTCTTCTCTGATGTTTTGTCCAGATGTGAGGAGGCTACTCCATTCCAATCTCCCATCAAACACCAATTTTTATATGAAAGAATTATCAATTGTTCCATAAGATATTTAAAGAAATTTCCTTTATCTTCATTTGGCGCATGAAGCCCCAGAACTAGAGTCTTAACCCCCTGTAATTCCATTTCCACTCCCAACAAATCTACCATGGCCGTCCATCACTAACAATTTTGGTTTTAATCGTGGATTAACATTTAGAACAATTCCATTAATTTTTTTTTTGATCCTGCTGAAATATATTCTTCTCCCAAGTTCTTACAAATCAAATATTTTATATCCTTTTTTCTAATATGAGTCTCTTGTAAGAAAATTACATCTCATTTTAATTCTTTAAATAGTGAGACAGTTATTTTCTCTTTTCAGGAGAATTTGCTCCATTTATATTCCAGTTAAACATTTGTAATCCATGGTTAAGCCAGAAGTTTAGAAAAGTCTGCACCTGAAGTACCCAGGTCACAATCATCCTTTTCAAATTCCTTTTGTATCTTTGGAGTTTTAAGCTTGTCTTCTCTACCACCTCCATTTGAATCTCCTCCAAGTCTGTTTTAATTTTTTCCAGAATTTTTTTTAGCTTTATGGACAGAATCCAATCAAAAACCTTTCTGTTGAAAAGTAAAAATTATTCTCTCCAGTTTATCCCAATGAAATAGGATCTTCTTCTGCTTCAATATCTCAGTCAAAAAAAAAAAAGTCCTTTCTCTTACGTAAAATTCTAGTAGGAATTATTTTAAGATAATTATATCCACATTATCAATCTTCAGTCTTATATTAAAATGCCACTGGAAAACTTGATCCCTGGTCATTTTCCTTATAAAATGCACTAACACATCCCTTGGAACATGTCTCATTGCAGCAAAATGTGAATTTACCTGATACACCTTATCAATTTCTTTTTCAGTTTTTTCTTCATCCCAGTTTGAAAAATCTGCCAGTGCCTGAACAACCCTTCTTCTAATATCTTCATCTGGATTTTCCAGAATAGCTCTAAATCTCAGGCAGAATTCTTTCTCTCTTAATTACAACAGAGCCACATTATCCAATCCTTTTTCCAATTCTACATCTCTTCCATAACAAGCCAAATAAAAGACATTTTTAAAATCAGTTACTGCTGTCATATTTGCTCCTCAATCTACATAGGATTCAGGTCAAGGACACCAGAAAATAGCTTTTGTCTGAACATTTCTAAAAATAGATGACCTCTTGCATTTTTGTTCAGTTTAAAATGCATGGCTTGTGTTTAAGAAAAACATGTTTTAACTCTTCATTTGATTTTTCTATAATTTCTTTTGCTCACCCTACTATTTTATTTGTTTATTTATCACACTTACATAGCTGCCTATCTCATACCTGATCAGGTAATTTGGAGTGGGGGGATAACAGAGAGGGGAGCTTCACTTTTCCAAGTTCTTTGCAATAACAGCAGCAATCTCTCTAAATACATTAATAAATTAAAATATGTGTCAAATCACAGCCCTAGCTAGACATGACATTGTGTCTAGTTCTGGACACAGTTCAAAGCCTCATCCAAATTAGGACCATGATTTCAGAACAGTTTTACCCTCCCTTCTCAACCCTCCCAAATCTTTGAAAAGCTCTTCTTCTCTTCTGCCATCACTTCTCAGTGGCTGTTTTCTAGCTTTGGAATTCTTAGTAAAGAAACATTGGGTCAGCTTGCATTATTATCTTTCCTCTGGCAGGAGCGGGGAGGGAGGGAGGGAGGGAGGGAGGGAGGAAGGAAGGAAGGAAGGAAGGAAGGAAGGAAGGAAGGAAGGAAGGAAGGAAGGAAGGAAGGAAGGAAGGAAGGAAGGAAGGATGGATTCAGACAAGCTTTTGCCATAGAAAGTAGTTTGGTGCTAGGTTGGATGGCTGTTGCATGCAATCACTTTACTACCTAGATATGAGACCACCAGAAGGTGCCAGGGTTGTAGACTACAGTGGGAAGTTGAAAAAACATCTAGGAAGAAGGCTGTAGTGAACCATTTCCCTCCTACTGCCAAGAAAACTGCATTAATGTGTCCATTAAGCCACCAGGAAACAAGCTCAGTTTTAATTATGTTTTTAATTGGGTTGTAATAAGTGTTTGTTTTCCTATTATTGTTAATTGCCTTAAGCAATATCCTCTGAGGAAAAAGTGGAGTATAAATTCAATAAGCAAATAAATGATTTTGACCTTTTCTCTCTAGCCCCTCATTTAACATTCTGTGTAATCTTGGAATGTAATAGGATGTCTTCTTGTCTCCCTCCATTATAATATAGGAGGAACTTCCATTCCTGACCAAGGAAATGCTAAATTCTTATTACCTGAAGGCTTTTGATGATGAAAAGGTACCAGGATTGTTCTCACTTGCTTTGTGCCTTACTTGTACTCTCCCCTGCCCACTTCATACATCTTCAGCATTTTGCAGCATTGATGTAACAATGGGAGCTGATGGAGAAGACAGGGGAAGTTACAGAAAAGAGGCAGGGGGAGGGGACAAGGGAAGGGAGGGTGATGGAGACCTCATGGGGAAAGAAACAGAGGTCACAGGGCCAAAGGATAACCTGCTAATATTTTCTGGATGTTGAAGGGTTAGAGTGGCTTCATTATCTCTGCTCACTATGTTCAAAGAGGTAAATTACTGTAGCTTTACATTTTGAGCAGTAAACAAGTTTCCAGGTACTGTCCAACCTGGCCCTCAGTTAAAGAAAAATATTGGAGGACTTCCAAACCATCACAGTTTCCATCCCCAACCCTTTAAATTCAACTTGGAGTTGACCTCTAATTGTTTTCAGTTCTGCAAACTCAAAACCCTGGGGGGAAGCGGATATTGGCTAGAAAGGAGTGGGGAGGTGGGAGAACAGGAGTGGTTCACAGGTGGGAGAACAGACCAGCCACAACCCTGCAGAGCTACAGTACTCCCAAGAGTAAAGACTAGCTTTGCTGTGATTTCAGATGCACCGCAGTTGAGCCAGTGGTAAATTGATTCGTCTCCCAGAAAGCTGACTGTGAGATCAGACAGGTCCAGACTGAGTTTGAAATAGCACAAAGATCCCATGTGAAAATGCCCAAGAAAGGGCTCTTTTAAAAACAAAAGCTGGAGCCAGTGGTTCACCCGGTGGAGGAAATCCTTTTATGCCTCTGAGAAATGTTGTGCTATCCAGTACTTGAACTAGGGTGTGAGGTATCACTAGGCAATCCATTTTCCTGTTTGTTTTGCTGTTTCCTAGATAAAAAAAGCTCTCCAATTTAATAACAAATGGAAACTTTCTGGAATCCAGAAGATCCATTACAATTCTCTAATAAAAATCATAGGAGGGTTTGGGACAAGTTCAGGAAAGTTGATTTGGCCAAATAGTCTGACGACAACCCCTGAAGGCGATTTGGCGGTGAAAGACAGTGGCACTGGGAATATCCAGATCTTCACCATTGATGGTCGCCCTAAACAACGTTTTTCATATGGATTTGAACCAATAAAAGGGCTCGGAGATATCACGTGCATGAAAAATGGCGTGTTACTTGTGACAAATGGAACTAAGATCATTCAGCTCTTCTCTAAGGATGGAGATCTGATCCACGAACTGAAATCTCCCAAAGTCACCTGGCCTTATTCATATGGGATAACAGTCCTGAAGTCCAACAAAATTGCAGTGTCTGACTGGACCAATGGAGGAAAAATCAACATCATTGGAGTGGACTGGAGAATGAATGCCATCCTGAAGACAAACTCAATAGAGGGATTCCACAGGCCGGTGCGTATGGCAGTCAATGAGGTATGACCAGATTCCCAGCAAGGCAAAAAGTTTGCTCACACATCTATAGATGGATTGGTAACAGAGAAGGTGTTAACATCCTTAGCATAAATGTATACAGTATAGCAAAGCAAGTAATAACTACAAGTATTTGGAGACTCAGAGGCAGTATTTCTATCCAATATGCTTGTGTTCTCCTGACATCCTTATTTAAATCTGTTGTGAGAACTTCCCAGCTGGTTTTGATCCTAACCAGTTCTATTTGCAATATTTGGTGTGTCACTGTACTAGATGACTTTCAATGGATTCCAGTGGCAAAGCTACTGAAAAGAACAGTCTACTTTCTAAATGCTATAGCATCTTGTCCACACTTGGATCTGTCTCAGGAGGTAGGACATACATGTTGTTTTTTAAGAGTTGTGTAAACTTACTGTAGTTAACCAATGTAGTTCTTTATTTCTCATCATCTACTCAGAATGAAGATATGCTAGTTACAGAAGGTCAACTGTTTGGAAGATTTCAGGGCTGCTGCATCAAAGTTATCGACAGGGAACAAAGCCTGAAAAAGACCATAGGTCCCCATCATGGGAAAAAATTCAGTTTTGAAAACCCTTCTGGAGTCTGTGTAGATTGTCATGGAAACATCTTAGTTACTGATGAAGGTCAAAACTGCATTGTGATGTTTAATCCTGATTCAACCCTCTGTGATGTTGTGGTGAATGAGGGCTTGCAAGGACCAAGTGGTATCTCCATGCTGGAACATGGGCTGATGGCTGTAGCTGACTGTTATCACCACTGTGTTAAAATCTTTAGGTACAAGTAAAAACATCACCCTCTTTCTGCAACAATGAAATAAATATGAACAAACACAGCAGAACATACACTGGCATATTCCCATCCATTAGGAATGATGGGAGGGGGTCCCAGTCTAGATGACAAATGAAGAGGATTGTTTGGAGGCTCTTCCCACCTTGCAGTCATAGACTCCTGGGAAACTAGCCCCTTCCCCAGAATGAGTAAGGAAAGAAAAAAAGGCATTATTTCTTACCTCTCAGAGCTTGATCTCTAAGTTGTACTAAAGGTATAATGGATCTGTTGGCTGCAATTTGGTAGCCTCGTAGAAAAAACCCAAAGTATCACTGATCTGTGGGTTTTATTTGCAACAACTTTGAATTCACCAGCTTGTACAGGTGGAGAGCCGCTGGTGTCATCGTTTTCTATTTATAACCTATCTTTCTGGTCACATTCTCTACCCCTCCCCCCCATAAATCCATTAAGGATCATGGGATGGAATATTTTGATTGTAAGGTTAGCTGACCTCTATCTGGAAGTAGCATTGCTCTTAGGGTGGACCTTAAAAATCTTGTCACTAACTTTTACAAGAGGTTGGAAAACAAAATCCCCTAAAATCTCCAAGAGCCACCTGAGTGGCTGTGCAATGTAGATCAGTACCTCAGTACTGCAGGATAGTTTGTGTTCTCCCATGCCATTTTATTTCAAAAGAACATCTCCTTTTCTCCTGGAATCTGTTTTGCATCCCATTAAACAAAACCTAGGAGTGTGTATGTTGTCACTAATAAGATGAAGAACAGCCAGGTACGAAAAAATCAGGAGTCTGGTAGCACCTTTTCTAACTAACACAATTTATTAAAAGCTGTCAGCTTTCATGAGCTGGGGCTCACTTCATCAGACGCAGGGAGTAGTCAACTGATGTAGGACTTAAAAAGGAAAAGAGGAGAAAGAAAGAGTGAAGACAGGGTGGTTATGCAGATGCAGCTTCTATATGAGACCGGTTACAAGTTATTGATAATTAGCAATTGTAATATATTTGTTAGCAGTTGTAATATATTTGTTAAGGTCTTCTGAGAAAGCCTGACACCTTTTGATGTACAGTTTGTGAATTTGGTGATTTCTTGCTCTACAATATTGGCGTACTTTCATTCTCCAGGGAAGTCTGGGAAAGCAGGAAAGCCGAAGTAGGCCAAGAATTGATTTGCCCTTGCGGGAAAGTAGAACATTTGGTCATACTCTTTTACAATGTTCTTGCTATAATTATGTTACCCCTCTCAGTATGGGAACTTTTCGGTAATTTTAGTTTTTTTATTTTTGAGGTCTGTCTGAGGGTTTTGCAGAAAATTCTAACCAATATGGTGAGTCTGTTCCAAAAACATTGGCAGTTACTAGAACATACATTTGAAGATAAAAGTATATTCTTGGGCATATAGTTATTTTAACCCTGTGAGTCTGAGTACATTCTATTCCGATTCCTAAAAAATTATGTATATGTGCACATAATTTTCTCCCAAACTCATAAAACAAATTTGCTTTTTATAAAACAAAGAAACAGATGGTACAGAAGAGCCAGCAATGAATTTCCAACATCTTGATTATTTTGACCCTCAAGATTTGCTATTGAAACTCTGTTTTACAAATTATTGTAATTGTGATGAACCTCGGAATATAAAACTGAAGAAACGGCATATTCTGTTAAAATCAATATGCATTTTAATAAGCATCAGCATGCACTGCTTTTAGAGACAAAGCAAAATTGATATCAAATAGTACAGAACGCTTAATAACTATTTTTACTTTGAAAGATGAAACCATAAATTGGTTGTGGTATGAAGTGGCTTTGTGCATTTTAAATGGTTTTGCAAGCATCGTGAAATTGAAACAAGGAAGTATCTTCCATATTTAACATGGTCCATCCTTGACAATTCTGATGTCCTTGTTGTATCTCCTGTAAGGCAAAGTAGGAAAAGGACAGATCATTAGTCTCTGAAAAGAAATAGATTATAGACAAAAACTAAGAACTTGATCTTGCTGAGGCAGCTGTTTGGGTGATATAATTTTAGACTAGAACTGAAGCAGAATGATCCTAATAAAACTTAGAATGAATTAAACCCCTCTACATTTTAAAACAGTAGAAAACATCTAATTTTTTGTGTGAAAACCTATTTCGTAAAGACAAAAGACCATTAGGCACCCACCTACAATTCTGCTGGATGTGTGGCTTCAGTGACAGTGACTCTTCAGCACCTTACAATTTACTGGCTCCAACAGAAGTGAATATGTATAGTTCAAGGTTGAACTGTGGAGTCCTTGGGGTTCTCTGAGCTTGGTTGTTTTCTTGCAAACGTTTCATTACTCAGCTAGGTAACATCTTCAGTGCGGGCAATGAAACATTTGCAAGAAAACAACCAAGCTCAGAGAACCCCAAGGACGCCACAATTTACTGGGTACAAGGACAGTGGGGTGTGAATAAAGAGTTAAGGATTTAATCTAGTCCTCTCTTTATCTGTCACTCTTGCTCTAAGGTTGCCAGTCTCAGGGTCAGCTCCTCCTGTCTTTGTTCCCAGGCACATACATATGGCACATTTGATTCTTCCCTGGTAGGATGCAGTTTCTTAAATAAATCTCCTTTCTGTTATAGTTAAAAACCTGCTTCACTAATCATCACTTGGATTAGATTCCTGCTGTAATGAACATGTATGCACAAATGCTTTCCCACCAATAAAGCTGAAATGGTAGTGTCCAGAGGCAGGTTACAGAGTATTGGAGGGAGTTTACTGGCCTCAATAAACCAGTTTTCAACTTAGAAGATATGTAATGAACTAATATTTTATTAATATATAGCCTATATACATCAATATTTATATAAATTATGTAAATATAGTTACATGGAATCAGCAGGACTTTTACAAACGTCAAAGCAACGTACCATGTTTTTGAGACATGATCACCTAGTCCTTAATTTGCCATTTTAAAAGATGTTTTAATGATCTTTTTAATTTTAACCTGGTCATGGAGCAGAAATTGCCTCGACAATTTTGGAAGGGGACTTACACTATATAGTACATGGAACAAACACAACTCTCTTGGTTCTTGTTGGATTTGTCAAGACTCACATAAATGACTAGGATGTTCTTCTGGATATGTCTCTTAGTTGGGAGCACTGTTCTGCAGTGACTCTATCTATCTATCTATCTATCTATCTATCTATCTATCTATCTATCTATCTATCTATCTATCTATCTATCATATTTATATAGCCGCCCATCTCACACAAGGTGACTCTGGGTGGCATACAGCAATTAAAAAAATAAATACATAAAAAACTATATATAAAAAACAGTAAAAATGCACAAAAACAGGGGATAAAATTAATAAGGGAGCCATTGTATCAGGTTTATCAAGCCAATTTGGGCAGAAGAGCTATTAGGCAGTACCCTAGGACTTTTGTTGTATTTCATAGATGTGCATTTTTGTGGGCACTGCAAAGTTATATCCTGTCCCCTTTGATCTTTATAGTCTTCTTGGAACCACTGTTGGATCCTGACTTAATATCATGCTTAGAGTAGGCTAATTAAATACATAAGACCAACTTCTCCCTGATTTCAGTGCTTATACTCTGAGCATAAATAAGCATTGCTTTTCAGTATGTAAACATTTTCTATTATACCTTTATGGTGGGAAGGTTGTATATCGTTATGAATCTGGAATTTTTCTATCATGATATACTTCTAAAGAAGTAACCATTAAAGGAAGCTTTTGGAATAAACAAATTATTTCTCAGCAAGTCAGTTTTGGATATATGTTCCAAATCTTTTTCTATACTGAATCCAGCACTTACAAGTGGCCCAGTTCAAGACTGATGCCAACTTAGGAGAAGCTCCTATTACAATAGGACTTACTCCTGAGGAGGCATGGCTATGGATGTAACTGGGCGATACATCTACAAACTAACTACACAGACATAGAGTTAGTTGTGCTACACATCATAGAGTTGGTTTCTGCATAAACATGCTAAAGATCATGCTGATACCCACCCTAGATCATTTCAAGCTCTAAACTGCTTCTTGAAGAGGGTGATAACCCTCCAGATTAAAGTGTGTGCCCCATGCCAGATTGTTAGAACTTCAGCCAGCTGTCTGTAGTAAATTTGCTCCTATGTTATTTTTTCCAGAGTTATGCTCACTAGCTTCTCCCATTGCATATCATTTTTCACTTGTTGCTTAGAACAGTGTTCCTCAACCTTGGCAACTTTAAGATGTATGGACTTCAACTCCCAGAATTCCCCAGCCAGCCATGCTGGCTGGGGAATTCTGGGAGTTGAAGTTCACACATCTTAAAGTTACCAAAATTGAGGAATACTGGCTTAGAACATCAAATGGGCTTGCTTTTCAGAACACTGCTGTAGCTAACTAGCTGCAGTGAAAAATGACTTGGGATGAGGCAGAGGACACTCAGGGAAACCATCTTTATCATACCTGCAGAAAAGGCACAGCTCACATTCATTCTGGTATGTTAACCCATTGTTCCCACAAATAGGGTTGTGGTACAAAATACAAATTGGTTGGAGGAAATAGTAGATACAGATGGGCTGCAAACATTAAGGAAACATAAGACAGAGTGGTTAAGAAGAAACGTTGCTACTTAATCACCCCTAAATCAAGAAGGCTGTCGCATAGTGTTGGTGAATACTGTGCAGTCTAGCCTACAAACCTGGGATTTTGGGGGGATCATCCATCCAAGTACTAATGAGGACTGATTTTAGCTTTCTTTGTGATCAGCCTAGGTCTGCTGATTGCTCCTACCTCTGACTTCTCAAAATACTTGTAAAATACTGCCTTCTGTAAAAGCACTGCCTAAAACTTCTAAAACCAGCCTAAAATAAATAAAAACTCAAATCATTCTAACAACTGGCTACATTTGCTTCTATCAAGCCATTTTCTTTTTTTAATTTAAAGCTTGTGCATGATGTCCTTCCTTATACACAACCCAACATAGAGATCATTTGTTTCAGTTATCAAATTTGTATGCTGCCCAACTTCCAACGACTCTGGGAAGCATACGAATATTTTATATACACACTTATACCCCATTAATCTAGAAAGTAGTATATCTCCTTCGTCAGTGTGTCCTGAAATGCTTACTTTGTGATGGGCAGAGGCATTGAAAGAGAACCAAGATGCTGGATCTAAACCAGCATTTTACTATTTTCCAGTGCTCCAGAGCCATTGTGCCCCAGGTGAATTGTAGACAATGCCCATGATGTCTAGCTCCAATTGTACAAAACTGCTCTGAGTGCCAGGCCAAAATATTTTTTTAAGGAGAGTATAGAACAGGTAAGAGCAGCAGCATCTGGGATCTCACTGGAGGTGTTTGAAGCAAGCTCTCATACAAGCAGATACTGTACAAGGGAACAGCAACATGTGACTCTTTTACAGCCCCCTTCCTGTGCTAGACTGTCAGTGCAAAACTCTTTTTAACTCCTGAGAAAGTAGCTATGTATTGTCACATCAAAAATAGCAAAACCATTTAAATTCATGATCCAGTTAGACATAGTAGAAACAATAACCCCCAGTACCCTAAGAAACACTCCAAACTAACCCCCAGTGCCAGCAGTTTTAAAAGCAATAATAGTTCATTGTCTATAGTCACCTACTCAATTTTTCATGGTTATTTTGACAAGCAATTCTTGGATTTTTACCACATTGTTTGATAGAATTCAAATTGATACACCAAGCCCCGTGACATTCCAGAATGCTTGAAGGTTCCATTTTAAACAAGAGTTTTTGTCTGCTAGAGCAAGCCAAAGGGTTAGATAGTCTAAGATCCTGTTTTTCAGAAAGGCCAACTAGATGCTCTGATGAGTGTACAAGCAAGGCAGTTTTGCACCCAACCTGCATATTTAGAAAGTATGCTGCCTTTGATCCTGGAAATAGCATTTAGCAATCAGGACTTTGTAATCAATAATCCTTTCTCGTTGTTCAAGTTGGCCTTTTATAGTGTCTTTTTAAAGTCTGATTCACTCTACTAGCTTTCCATTCTATATCAAGTTTCAGCCTGCCCTTATACTATCATTCTCATTATCCCCTGTCTGTTTTTTGGAAACTAAGATGCTGAAAGGTACAGTTAGGGAAAGCTGTTTTATATGCTCTTTCTTTTTTCATAATGACAAATGTGGGAGAGGATGTTTGTGAGACCCCCTCCATTAATTCAGAAAAAAATATTGTCTGACCAGAGAAGGAGAAGAAGGAGAAGGAGAAGAAGGAGAATAATAATAATAATATTATCATTATTATTATTATTAATGTTGTATGTTGCCCAACTCTCAACAACTCTGGGCAGCTCACAACAATCCAACAAAGAAATTACAATAAAATCAATAAAACATAACAAAATAAAGATAAAAGATGACAAGTGCGATGAAGCAAGTCACTCCCCCCCACCAAAGGCCTGGGTGAAGAGTCAGGTCTTCACAGCTCTTCTAAACAAGAACAGAGTGGTGGCCATCCAGATCTCTGGGGGGACCTGGAGCGCGCCAACCCTGCAGGATCACATTGGCCAGGCAGATGTTATGGGAGACAGTTGGTCCCTCAAGTAACTAGGCTCTATGCTGTGTAATAATCCAATGTGCCAGCTCCTCCCTCCCTAAAAGTCTTGCTGGTTTGGTTATCTCATTGAGATTTCCATCTTTGCTATTCAAAGAAGCAAACCTAACGGTTGTTTTTAAGCTGATGCTTCAGTTGGCAATGAGTGACCAATGACATGAGAATACTAAAACCAACAAGACAGAAGCAACACTTAGTGAACTACAGAGAGGAGCCAGCACAAATATGCCTAACAAAATCCAATCCTTAGTGAGTACGTCATCCAAACACAGGTACAGTATTTACTGGTTATTGGAAGGACCACCAGTCTCCCATAGAATCTGTCCAGCTGATTCCATCCTGTCGGCTTGGCGCGCTCTGAGTTCCTTCGATTAAACAATGCCATCTATCAGGACCCTGGAAGCACGCCTTCTCCGTCGCACCACCTGCTCTCGGGAATGAAGTTCCCCCCAAGATCTGGATGCCCCCTTCCACTGATGTTTCAAAGGGCCTTGAAAACCTGGCTCTTCCCCAGGCCTTCAGGGAGGGTGATTGAAGGCCCCTGTAGGTGGGGTGAGTTGTTTTCCTTCCTTCCAGTCCGGTTTTGTCATCCTTGTCATCTTTACTCTTTATCTTTGCGTCTTGTTGTTTTTCTTGTTTTTAATTGTTTTATTTCTAAACCACCAGAATAGCTAGAAGTCAGGCAGCATAGACATTCAATAGATTATTATTACTACAATTATAGACATGAACAACAAAAAAGCATACACGTCTTGGTAGTTTTCTTCCGCCATGTCCTTCTGGGTTCCTCTCTGCAAGAAAATGCATATGAAGTCAAAATCCTATACTTTAACTTGTGTAAAAATTACATTTTTGGTACAACGTTGTAAATCTTTCATCCTGGTCCCAAACGCAGCAGTGCAGGCAGTGACGGGCATGCCTCGTGATGCCCATGTGCTACTTCTGGTCCTTGAACTGCACTGGTCACCAGTTTGCTTCCATGAGCAATTCATAGTGGTGGTTGTTACCTATAAAGCTTTACATGGCAGAAGGCCCAGTTATATGTAGGATCTCCCATCTCCCTTGGGGTCTGCCCAGGTGATTCAAGCTGACAGGGTTGGCATGCTCTGAGTTCCTTCAATTAAACAATGTCATCTATCAGGGTTAGGGTTCTCTGTTGCAGTGCCTGCCCTCTGGAATGAGGTCCCCCTGAGATCCAGATGTCTCCCACCCTGTTGGCATTCCACAGTGCCATAAAAAACTGGCTGTTCTTCCAGGAGCCCCCTTCGCTGAATGTTAGATGCTGCTGGGATTTTTGGGGTGTCTTATTCTTCCTTCTATTCCTTCTGTTCTAGTTTGGTTTTGCTGTTTGTTATTTCTTATTGTATTGTTTTTATATTATCTGGTGTATTGTGAGCCAACCACAGTCATTTGGGGTTGAGCAGCATCACATAAATAAATAAATGGTCATGTAAGACAGCACTTAGGCAACCATGGCTGTTAAAGCTGAAGAGATTTGAATCTGGTTAGTATTTGGATAGGAGACTACCAAGAATTCTTACAGACTGAGAAGATGAAAAAACAGCCTGGAAGAAGGCAATGGGGAAGGATTTCTATATTGTTGCTCAGAAAATTGCATAAATCTGCCTGTATAGTATATCATATAGCAGTGTTTCTCAATCTTAGCAACTCTAAGATGTATGAACTTCTTGTCACATGTGTGACTATGGGGAATTTAGGTAGTTGAAGTCCACACATCTTAAAAGTTGTTAAAGCTGAGAAACACCGCATAGGCAGAGAACTTCATATGAGGGAGACTTTATCTTTTATGAACAATTTGATGAAATTATAATGAAATAAGCAAATTCAAGATTTTCCCCTCCCACCCTAATTTAAAAAGCACATATCCACAGAAGCAGAAGTGTCAGTCTCTTGTCTAAAGGGCAAAAGAGAGCTGAGGGCAGTTCCCTCAAGGTCTTTTTAAAAATCATGGGATTGACCAAGCTGACCATCAGCTGCAAACTACAGGCATAAATTAAAGCAACATGGACACCAGCTGCTTACTTAAACCCAGTTTTATATCCCAGAATGTTATTCCCTGCACAGCATTCTTCACATATATAGGGCGCAATCTAGTAAGGGAACTTTTATAGAGATTTGTGTGACTGAATGAAGATTGATGTGGATTTGTTTTACTCCTATGGAAACTGATACTTTTACTTTCAAATAGAATTACTTCTTGTCAAGCAACATTATCTTCCTGGATTCCCTTCTGTGATTCTAAACACAAGGTCAATGAAATAAAAATATTACCGTTGTACGGTTACCACCTACTGTGTGAACTTGGCTGAATGCATGTATTTGTAGATGAGCCAATTCTTCATATTGTTCTTTTCAAGGCAGGCATAAAAGGAACCTGTTTTATCTAAGATTTTAATCAGAGAACTTTATACTGATCCCATAATTTAATTTTATTTATAGAAGCCAGTCCATACAGTGTTAAATTTAATTACTCCTAAAAAGATTTTTAAAAAAAGATTAATCTTTTCACATTAATATTTCAATATAACCTGAACTTTCAGAATCTGGATTGTTGTATACTAATTGTTGCAAGAGAGATTTTACACAGAAATAATGCAAAATGAGGAACAATTAAGTTACAGTTATAGTCCACTTCTGTACTGGCCTTTACAGCTACTATCCAAAGGTGTTTGTTTATTTATTGGGTTTATATAGCCACTCATCTCATTTTTATGTGAATCTGGGTGGCTTACAATAAAATAAATAAAATACATAATAGAAAAAATAGAAAATAAAGCTATAACATTATCCTCACAACCTTCACAATGGGGAAGCACTGTGGCCCTTCCTTAAGTTCACATCTCAAACTGGAACAAGTTATCAAATTTCATGTGAAAGAGCCTGCCCAACTATGTTATAGATTCTTATTCCATTTAAGATCTGTACAGTAAATGCTGTTAAACATCATCATTCTCATGGAGGTCCAGATGGCCCCAACCCTGTTGGACTTTCATAAGGCTCTGAAGACCTGGCTGTTTCCCCAGATGTTTGGGCCAGGTTAGGCTAGTCCTGTAGTTGCTGATGTGTTTTTATGACTGGAAGGGGTCATTTACCTGGGGGGTTACAGGTTATTGTTTTAATTGTTGGGTTTCAATCTTTGTGTGCCACCCAGAATCACTCTTGTGAGGTCGCTGGCCATATAAATTATTTATTTAAATAAATAAACAAAATGTTACAGTATTACGGGATATTTTCTTTTCTCCTAAGGCGCGCACGTGCTCTCTCTCTCTCGCTCTCTCTCTCTCTATATATATATAAACAAAGTGCCCCTGGGCCATCCTGGTTTCACCTTATTTGCTCCCTCCACCGAACCCCAAGCAGTTATATGGCTGATATTTGTCCCCACTCTTTTCTTTTCTTGACACAAGCTCTAGGAAGGAACCAGGTATATTCTACAACTAGATGGGCACTTAGCTGATACTACTTAAAAGGGAAATAACAGTGAGTTTATTTCTCAATTCTGTTTGCTGAACAGGCATAAAAATAGCTTCCTATGATTTCCAGATACAATCTGATAAGCAGTTTTTCATTACAGTATACATTTTAAAAGCTGGCAGCAAAGATCCAATCATTGTGGTACATTTCTAAGCATTAGCAATCCCCCATTTCAATAAAGATTATGATTAAAAGCACAGTGAATAAATATAAATATGATTAAATAATACTTTGATTTAAAATCATGGCAAAGCTACAGTAAAATTTCAAGATTTGGCAATCCATGCTTTATGACTCTGATTCAAGATGAAACATTACAATGAAGATTATGCTACAAGTTAATTTCATGGCAGAAATCACTATAATCTTTTTTAAAATGCTATAACCATACATATAGAAATCAAGAGGCAATACCAGTAGAATCTGAGCAAAACGGATAAAAGTGTGATCCATTTAATCATTCAGTATTAGGTATTTTGTCACATTTATTCTAGCAGTCTCTCCCAAAATCCAGGTCCCCAGATATGACTGGACTACAATTTCCATTATGCTTAGTCAGCATGGCTAAAGATCAGGGATTTCATAGTCTACCTTCTGTGGAGACAAGATTGCCCTATCGAATCAGCCTTTTCCAATCTAAAATATTCCTCAGCAGTATGATGACATTTAAAGAACTCCAGGACTTACCAATCAAAACAGTGAAATACAGGCAGAAAAACATAGTTGTATAGTTTTTAATATTCTTCGCTCAGGGCAATCAGATTAACAAAAAGGTTTCTTTTCAATATTGTTTCAGTGTAGCTATTAGATGTGCTTGCTTAAAAGAAGGAATACACAATGACTAGAGGCACAGAAATGTACTCCTATTATGTATTTTGATTTTTTTTTTAACCATTTCATTTCCCATTAGCTTTACAACATGAGCAGTTTGCTGGGCTTGGAGAAATGGAACTCTTTCTCTTAATACTGATTTTTCGTGAGCTTAGTTCACTCAACATTGATTATAAAATCTTTAATGCTGCATAGCTAGAGCTGAAGACAAATTTAAGCATAATTTTTTACAAGTATATGTTGCCTGTTTGGTGTCACCTTAGCATGTTGCATGAATCCAACCACTGGGGATTGGAAACCATGCTTTACTTCTGTTGGGTGAATCCAGCCAGCATTGATTTACTCAACAAATCATGTTTAAACAACGGCTTGGTGCAATATGAGAATCCAACCTGCTTTAAATGCAGAAACAGAGATGTTGAACAGTTTTGTCTCTCTCCTATTCATGCCAAAGAAAAACTTCTGCTGGATACAATACCCTTCTTTCAAAGGCAAACAGAGCCAGGGGAACTATTTTAGTAATAACCTTCTGGGCTGTGTTTCCATGAGAGTTATGTGTGATTACTTTAATCACAGTTTCTTAACTGATCTACGTTGCTGGGTTCAGAGGATACTTTAAAACCAGTATTCCTCAACTTTGGCAACTCTAAGGTGTGTGGACTTCAACTCCCAGAATTCCCCAGCCAGCATGCTGGCTGGGGAATTCTGGGAGTTGAAGTCCACACACCTTAGAGTTGCCAAAGTTGAGAAATACTGCATTAACCCATCATAGAGTGGATGGGTACAATACACTCGTCCGAAACTCGGCTGCCCAAGGCACGCTGCGAACCCAGCCCGGGCCTCTAAACGCCATCCCCCGAAAAACTGGGCCATTAAAGAAAACGGCCGCGTTCAAGGAGCAACACTGGACGGGACCCATATTTTTGACAGCGCCGGGAAAACCAGAAAGGGGCGCCTCTGCATTTTAGAAGAGCTCCTTCCTCTAAGCAGGCAAGCATACAGCAGCGTGTGTAAAAAGAGAGAGCGCACGCGCTCTCCCCGCACCTGCCCGCGTTCTGCCCTAACGCCAAGGCTTGCTTTTTGGCCCTCTGGGGCTTCGGTAGGGAAAGAGGCGTGGAGGAGGTGGGGGAAAGAGAGCTTGGCGTCCTTTCGTTCTTCAACGTGGGCTCTGAGCGCTTACGGACTTTCCTGCCATGTTGGGTACCCGCGTGGGCTCCGTTCTTGGGCGCCTCCTCAGGAGAGCTGCGGCGGCGGACGCTTTCCGCGCCCAGGTAAACCCCCTGGCGGAGCCGACCTGAGGGGCTTTCCCTCCCCCCCTCGCCCGCGAATCGTTAGGCGCGTGCTCTGCAACCCAAGCCACGCGACAGGTCTGCGGGCGGGGGCGCGCTCTGTTGCCAAGGTGCCGCAAGATGCCCGCACGCAAGACCCTCTGAAACAGGCTGGGGTTTGTTGGGATTCCAGTTAAGAGCCCCTGCGAGGAGAGGGAAACCTGCCCCTCTTGTGTTCGGTTTTGCCTGGGGGGGAGCGGGGGCGGTGGCCATTGCCCCCACCGCTGCCGGCCTCGGCTTCCTCCCAAATGTGAAGCTTCTGGCCCGCAAGAGATTGCCCAGCAAGTGGCAGCACCTAGCGGACCTGGGGTGACCTTGCATGACCTCAGGGCCTGGGAGAAGGCGGTAGCAAGCAGCTTCCATGGTATCGTAATATTTATTATTAGGATTGTTTTTACATTGTATTTTAATGAATTTTATCGTCGTTGTCAACCGCCCAGAGTTGTTCACGAGATGGGCGGTGACAAATTTGATAAATGAATTAAATGTATAGTGTAGTATACCCCTCCATTCCTTCCTTCCTCTCCTCCTCTCCTGTCCTTCATCTATCACCTTCCTTCCTCTCTATCTATATCTATATCTATTCCCTTCCTTCCTTTCTCTATCTACTCCCTCCCTCCCTTCCTCCATTAAATGTATAGTATAGTATTTTGTATAGTATACCCCCCCATTCCTTCCTTCCTCTCCTGTCCTTCATCTATCTATCTTCTTCCTTCCTCTCTATCTATATCTCTTCCCTTCCTTCCTTTGTCTACCTACCTACCTACCTGCCTATTTGCTTCCAGGATGACTCTAGAAGTCAAGCTGAGTTGAAAGGAGATTTTAGTTTAACAATGTGCTTCCAGTTCTGAAGCTCAAATACCCCTGCATTTCATTTGTCCCAAGTTAGAACTATTCAGTTCATCAAGTATTTTCAGAATATTCATTATTTTCAGAGTATTTATCAATGCCCACAGCATGATGAAAGTATCACAGCTCAAATAAAGTTTTTAAAACAACAGTGTGAGTTTGGCACTATGAAGAAAGCCAAATAACACTTCTGTATTGTTGCTAAGAAAACAGATGGGCATGTCCATGGAATCATCAGGAATGGGGCTGAACTTGACAGAGACAGTGGGGGGGGGCGGGGGAAACTGCTTGCTGATTGAGACATAACTGGGAAATGAACTCTTAAGAACGTATAAACAGAAACTGACAGTGAATAAAGGGAATAGTAGCAGGTTGGATGTGTTTTTCTGAAGGGTTCCCTGCCTTTAAGAGCTGCGTAATAAATCAAACAGGTGTGTTTTTCCCATCATTACTTTTACAAGATAAGTAACCTTGTGCTCTGTAGGTGGATGTTAAAGGGACAGGGGCAGATAAGAGAGAGAAACAAAATATGAAAGCTGTGGAAGAGGTTAATTATCAGTATGAATCTGATCCCATTTTTACTTCCTCACTGGATGGCCCTTTTTTAGTGAATCCATTTTTCCCCAGACAGTGGCATATGATACTGTTTCTCTCCATGCTATAAAAAAGTTTCAGTTGATGATTTATGTAAGTAAAATACATATAATACATAAAATTAAAAGACAATACATAAAGAAAATTAAAAGAAAATACATAAAAGAAAATAACTTTTCTATCTGCCACAATGGGCAAGTAGTAATACAGTAGTATATTTCTAACATTTTCTTCTCTTCAGATGATTTTACCAGTCCTAGATAATTTCAAAGTTAAATATCATTGCTTGTTAGTAGTGCTGGGGGCTCTGTACAATAGGAGTTATGGCTTATTGGTCACTGCAGGAACTTTGTATAGCAGATGCATTTTTCAATAGTGTGCCAGTATGTTTTCTGCTTATGCTATGTTGAAAAACTAATTTCCTTTTATATGCTGTATGTGTAGGGAGCTCCAGTGGTATCCTGTTCATTCATGAGGTTCAGAGCTGCTGCTGCAGGAGACCCTAACGCCAATGACTAGATTTTGCTTAGGACTATAAGTATTTGTTTACTTTGTAATTTGCTATTAATCTCTAGTGGTTCTTCCTCACAGATAACATTTTTATTATGGATGTGACTGAAATTAAAGCTGAGTTGTGCAACTGTTCAAGAATGTTTTTTAAAAATCCAGATGCTGGATCAAAATAAAACAAATCTCTACAACATTAGTTGTGCGTTTTGACTTTCAGTGTATGAAAGGGATGTGGGAGAAGATGGGAAGATTTTTGATTGAACTGATATTTCAAATATATGTGTGTATTAATTTCTAGGCATCTCTGAAGAAATGCTACCTAGGAAAAATGCAGCGCTTCTGTCTGGTGCTTGAAGTTTACGGCTTGGGAAGCATGTTGTGAACTAACACCAGAGATGAGCAGTGGTGCGCGATGCTATGAAAAATGCACTGTCCCTAAGTGAAACAAGTTACGATATTTTACATTGGACTGCTGACATGCATACCTTTTGCTGTGCTTCTAGTTATTGATTAGCACAGTAGTTTCCAAACTGTTAGAAATCTTGTGCTTCCTTGGCAAATTATCAGTGCTTTTTCTGCTGAAAAATTAGTAAAGAAGGAGAAACATTCCTGAAAGACAGTGCCACAGATCTCAATATTCTTGGCAGTGTACAGCGAGAATATAATTATTATTTACTCAGGCTTCTGTGCCACTCCAGTCCAAAGAATATTGGGTGCGTATATATTTTACAAAATGAAATCAAGCAGTTGCAGATTCTCAGGTAAATTGATATAGAAAGAATTTCTATTTATAGGGTGTGTGAAATGCATGAAATTTAGGTATCGGTAATTGTCTAAGTCCACAAAATGTTAAACTATAATATTGTTTGTTTGATTTGGGGTTATCATGTTGTATATACCCAGCTATTACAGTTTATAAACCATAGTTTATGGATAATATATGTAATGGCATCATGGAAGATTGACAAGGAAATAATGGTGTGGATCACTTTAACTCTTTGCACATATATACCTGAGTAATTACTCAGTTGCTTAGTTAGGTGAAGCAAAATGTGTTACTTAGCAAACTTTGTGTTGTAAGGCATTGTTGAGTTTCAGGGTATAGTGACTGTGGTCTAGACAACAGGTTTCTTTAGAAGTTGCCAGCCACAGTTGCTCGTGAAAGGTCAGGAAATCTGTTGTCTTGACCACGGTCACTATACCCTGAAGCTCAGCATTGCCCAACAGATACTGGCGATGAAGGCCCACACCAGTATATTTGTGTTGTAAATTTCTTTGCATGCATGCTCAGAAAAAGGTTAGTTAGCAAGCTCTGTGGATTGCATCATTGTTTTGTAAATCACTCTTGAGCCTTTGATATGTACAGTATTCCTCCTTGTAGCAATTCAGAGAAAGAGGACAACATGGGTTCTCTAATCTGACCCCCTGCTTCCAGATGGGGAGCAACAGTTGCAGACTAGAAACAATGTTTCCCATAAAAATATTAGCAGACTGGTAATGATATGGATTCCCAAGCTATTGACAAGATATGTCATCAGACCATTGCCAGGTGTTATTTACTAGGGACCCTATCTTAAAAATATCTCTGGCCAGGGGTCAACTGATTTGGAAGCAAATCACTGCTACCAAGTCTTCTCCAGGTGCTAATGTTTATGCTCACTGTCCCTTCCTAGTATAAAAAGGTAGCAAAAGTCCCCAGACAGTTTGAACCTCAGCATAGACCCAAAGACCTAGGAGAGTACTGTGCAACTACTGGACCCACTGGGTCCCTCTGCTGCCGTTTCTGGGGTTTCTGGCAAGTGAAGAGAGGTGGATTGGCATATGTTTTTCTTTGTAATAATACTTATTCAATCAAATCATTTTCAGCATTTCATCCTGGTTTGAGCCTATTGTCTCTGAATCCTAAAGAATTTATTAGCTCCTGGCTGGCCACTGGGTGGCAACACAGTGTGTGAGCCCAGGTGACTGGTTTATTCAATAAACTATGTATGAACTAATCATGTGAACCAATTCAGTGTAATGTTTTTGTGGGTAACACTTTGTCACCATGGCTCAGTTTGATCCAGAATCTGATTGATAAAAGGATTTGCTTTTACTAAAAGTAAAAATTACTTCACCCCATTTAATAGGTACATCTTCATAAATTCAATAGAATTTTCTTCTAGATGAACATTTACAGTTGTAAGTTACATTAGAGCCACTTTATGCATGATGTTTTCTGGAAGCATGAATGTCACTTCCATGTAGGACCTGGCAAATACAAACCCTCTGCATGATATTGTTTCTGATTCTGAGCTTACTGATGTGTGCCTGCCATTTTCTGTATGAATTTTAGGGCTTGAAAAATTATCTGGAAGGAGTGCTACACACCTTGGACAATAGCATCACCTCTCTGCCCTTTGTCAAAGGGCCCTTTTTTTTTTCAAGCCACTCTGTGAGCTTGAAAAAAAGAAAAATGCAACTGCTTTAAAAGTTGCTTTGAAGATGTTTAATGAGAGATGTGCTTGTACAAGGTCTGAAGTACTGTCTCATTTTGAAAGTGTGTGCATCCTTTGTGGATATGACACTTATGCAAGGAAGTCTGGACCTAACAATGTCTTCTTCTCTGGGAACAGTTGAAGGTACTTATTGTAATTCATAGTGGTAGGTCAAAGTTTCCTTAGACATCATCATCTATCCCGTATCTTTTTATGAGCACTTGTGTACTACTGAAAATGTTCTCTCGTAATGCCATCTGCACTTCAAGTTTAGGAAGGAGCTGCTTAACCAAACTCTTAATTACAGAAACCCCCTTTGGGAACTTCCAGAACATTTTTTCATGTATCATAATACCTCCTCCTTTATAATATTTTTTGGGAAAGCTAGGCAGAGACTGTTCATTATCTGAATGAACTCTTTCTCAGTTTTTTCTTGGTTCCCCTCTCCCTACCTTGGATTTTTCCACAACTCTTCAAGATGAATGTCATAAATCTGTGTAAAAGCTAAAGTACAGATACTGTATTTGGTCCCAATGAATTATTATTAAAATACAAAGCTTAACTATGAATGAAGCTTTAGCATTTTATTTACTGAAATTCTCATGTTCTAGTATCTCACTGATCAAATCATATATTCTATGACTACAAACCTAGAAACTATCATTTTCCCCTAAATTTTTCATGCTTTTGTCTCTTTAAAGCCAAATGTGCTTCAGGCTTGTTCATCTTTTGCTACCGGACCCAGACAGGAAGTTGGCACTTTCTATGAACTTCGCACTTATGACATTAAGCCAGCAAAGATAAAGGAATTCCTTGAATTGGTCAATAAATATATTAAGATTCGTATGGTTCACTCAGAGATGATTGGATTCTGGACAGCTGAATTTGGGGCAATGAATAAGGCGTTTCATATTTGGAAATATGGTACGAATTGCATGGTAGTGTTTCAAAGAGGTTGAATGTGCCTTTTAAGTTATTACTATGAAGTTTATTACCAAGTTGTATGAGTGTACCATTCTGGCGCGATATGGTTCATGGGGTCATGAAGAGTCAGACACAACGACTGAACAACAACAATCCAAAAAATCCAGGACCTATGTGGCTAATGAAGCCAGTTTAGAAGCACTGCTTTGTTAACTAGGCAATGGAAAAAGGCCAGCATATTCATCCTTCTGCTTGCCAGTGCACATCAAATTGACTGCCAATCAGAAGAGTTGATAATGGATATGTCCATTCTTGCCCGGAGAATTTTGAGGCATCAGGGCCCACAATCTATAACTCTGATAGCAGGCCCCAGTCCTCCTCTTTCAACAGCTATTGCTGAAATCATTTTGAGTTTAATTCACAACTTTATAAGTGTTGGGATTATGCTACAGTACATGGCCCAGCAAAATAGCATGTGAGGCTCTTGAAGAGAAGATGGGACAGGACAGAGGGACCATATCGCCTTGTATTTTCCAAGGCTGTGTTTGAGAGAGGGTTCTGTTCTGTAATGTTAATATTAAGTTAAAACTTCTTATCAGATATTAAGTTTATTTCTGTGTAGCTTTGTACTTTTATCATGGAAGCAAGTACAACATGGCTGTAGAATTTCAATCTTTTTTTTTTTTCCCACAGATAATTTTGCGCACAGAGCAGCTGTAAGGAAGGCTGTAATCAATGATAAAGAATGGCAGGAAAAATTGGCTACAATTCTTCCACTTCTGAATAAACAGCATATGGAAATTGCTTACTTGGTCCCTTGGTGTGATTTGGGGATCCCACCAAAAGAGGGTCAGTTCTCTTGCTCCTTAACCTGTTGTACTGATTTCATATCCAATGAGTGGAATCCCATGGAAACTCAGAAACTGTTTGAAGAGATGGTGTAGGGAAGACAGTAGTACTGCTGGGTTTGGGATCACCACAACTTTTGCTAAAATTATGGAGTGCAGCTGATTAGCAAGATTTATTAGTTCCTTATTGGGGTAATAATTCAGCTCCCTTTTTCAGTTGTTTTTTTCCTTGCTTCCAAGCAGCCTACACACACCAACATCAACGCCAAAGAACTATAGGGTAGTGGGGGAAATGAGGTTGGGAATTGTCATATTTTTACTACTTTCTTCTGCTTAGAGCTGTGGACTGAAACCAAAACAATACTTCAAAATATTCATCCTTTTAATCTCATTTTAAAAGCTATCATATTTTCCAACTCTTATTTATATTTGTGTCTGTGTGTGTGTGTATATGAGAAATTACTATATTCATTTCTCTTAAAATTATTTTATACATTGATAAAATATTTTTTTAAAAAAAAGTGGTCAAAATTATATTTAAATCTCTTCCCTTTGAGACAGGCATCGGATCTGTGGACTGATGGGTATAACTACACAAATGTAATTCAGAATTATGAACGGAAAATAAATTCAAACTCCAAGCATGTGTGGATTTAAATCAAAAAGTAAAATGAAATTGAATTTAGATCATTGGTGAAGATATAGGAATAATATACTCTAAGCAGTGAGTTGCTTGCTTTTCTCTCGCTATCTATAGTAAGCTGATGATGATTCTTCTTCCTAGGAGTTTATGAGTTGGTGACTTATCAGTTGAAACCAGGTGGGCCAGCTTTATGGGGAAAGTCATTCAAAGCAGTTATTGATGCACATGTTAGTAAAGGCTATGCAAAACTGATTGGCATTTTCCACACAGAATATGGATTTCTTAATACAGGTACAGGCTCAAACTTTTCATATTTCAAATATCGAATCATTCCCCAATATATTGTTTTCACATTGCTATGATCCATAATTCCGCATGTGCTCAATTGGTAGCTGTTCACTGTAGCATAGGGACAAGAAGAAAAGGATCAGTGGGTCCAGATTTAGTCATACTTAAAGTTAAACCCTTTGAAATTTATTAACTTGTTCATTCTACCCTTCAAACAAATTCTGTTCACAGCAAATGGCAGTGCATCGGTTGTATCATTTTACTGTTGAAAGCAGGACCCCCACTCCTAGCATTCTGAAAACAGTCTAAAAAAAATTTGGAGAAAATCTTTAGGAGTATAAAAAGCTGCCTTACAATGAGTCAAACTGTTGATCCATCTATTTCACATCTACTCTAATTTGCAATGGCCCTCTGAAGTTTTGGAAAACTTTGCCTACCTTTTCCTGGAAATGCCAGGACTATACCTGAAATTTTAGTATGCAGAACTGGGCTACAGTTTTTTTTAACTCTGGAGCAGTACTGTGCCTCTGTATCAAATCTGATATACTTAGCTCTGCTTATTTACTTCTATGACTAGCTGGGCCCTTCTACAGAATTGTACAGAGAACTCTTAGAGACAGAGAATTGTTTGTGCTCATTGGAATTTGCATGTCATAATTTGTCCTGTAGATTTGTATGCACACCTTGTGATACTGTGTTTTTGCTTTTACTCTCACAGTTCATGTGCTTTGGTGGTTTGAGAATCCAGATATCCGGGCAGCTGGAAGGCATATGGCCCATGAAGATGCCAGAGTTGTAGCAGCTGGTAAGAAATTGCTGTGTTTGTATCTTGGAATATCTATCAGTGCTTTTTTTAAACTTAAGTTTGAGTGAGCATATTTTAATTCTTATTTTCAGTTCGGGAGAATGTTCAGTACTTGGAAACCCAGCAAAACCTGCTTCTGATTCCTACATTGTTTTCACCTTTGAAGTAATTTTATTCCAGTTGAAGGACAGCACATAAAAATTTTATTTTCTGCGCTCCAATCCTTATTTGCAGTTTTTATCTGTAGATGCAGATTGAGTAGCTTTGAATAATAGTCATTATTTGTGGAAACTCAAGTTATACATCTCAAATAAATGCTCTTCTAATCATCTGCATAAAAATAGATTCAAACTGCATGAGTAAATAATGACAGTACAGAATATCAATATTTAAATATTTAGAGCTGAGAATGAAAAAATGTGATAGGTTTGAATTAATAATTGCATTCTGGTGTTACCCTCATATATTTTTAAATGTCTTAATTTACAAATACAACTAAAAACAAACAAATGATAAAACATTATAACCTAAAACTGCTCAGACTTGTAAAATGAGTACTAAAAAGTTGACGTCACAATATATTATTTAATCAGGGAATTCTCATTATTAATGTATAGGTTGTAGAGAATGAAGCTGAAATTTATTTATTGATATTTGTTGCTGGATCTGAACTTTATATGGTATTCATTATTGCATTATGATGATTGAGATTGTTAAATGCAAAATTAAATAGTTTTTCTGAATTGTGTGTATGCAATTCTGTCATTTCCTCTCTTGCCCCTTGGCAGTGACATTAATTTTGTTTGTGCTATGTATCTCTGCAGGCTTCTTGAAATTAAGCTGCAGATTGCAGGATCCATATCCCATCTTTAAAATCTAAGGTGTATTATGTTCTTATATCTAAAAAAAAAAATCATTAAAATATTTGCAGAAATTTGAAGTACTGTATATTTTCAGAGATTACATAAAATACTTTACATCCATTTTTGAAAGTTTCATACATCCCAGAAGTAATTCTAATTCTTCTGTGGTTTCTTTATTACTATATTTATTTATTTATTTATTTTAATAAATTAATAAATAATATTAATAGTTATTAATTTCTGTGAACTTGAGTTGATTCTTCTGGTGTTCTTTATTACTATGTGTATTTTTGTGAGAATAAACATGGGTGGGACTTTTGTCTGACTTGATATGTCAGCCTCTAGAGTACACACTTGCTTTAGACATTAGAAATAACACTCCATAAACTTGAGAAAGGACAACTGAAGCCACTTTTCCATTCACCTTCCTCTTGATGTTTTAATTCAGTCAGCCTTTGATTCTGCAATTACTAAGTCTGACAACATAAAAGTTAAAACCAAAGACATGTGAGAACCATCACTTGTACGTGTGCATCTGATGTACTCCCAGCTCTGTTCAGATGAGTTGGATAATTCCTAATCAGCAGATTTGAAGTCCAACTCATCTGAAGGACATCCAGCATGAGAACGCTGCCATACCAAAACAAAGCATGTCATTCTATAATGCCATTTGTTTCATTTTGGCAGCCTGGATGTGTAAACACAGGTTGATTTGTTATGTGCTGCTGCATACATAACAGCATGCACTGGAACATGGGCAGAAATAACCAAAAAATGCCTAAATGTGGCTTCACCCTTTCATGACTTTACCTTCTTTATAACTTCTCAGCCATACTGTGCATGGCTTGACCCCCATGCAATAGTAAAATCCGTTTTCAGTTCAGTAGCAGAGAAGAACAGACAATACAGTAGCGTGTTCACAAAACCAGGTTAAGTAGGCATTTATGCCACTCTTATTTGCGAAAGGAGTCTCACGGAAGCTCCAGGGAAAAGTTTTAGTCGAGGACCTACACAGTATAATGAGTAAATAATTCTGGAACTAATAATAATGGAACTGAGGAGAGAAAAATCCCACGAAGAACTCCGCCCCGCGCGCGCGTAATATTTGATTTAATTTGCAAAACAAGCCTTCCTCCAACACGCCCAAGCGTTGTCGCGGGGAGGCAATGCAGCTAGTCAGTTCAGGGACCCCAAGAGTGGCTGCGCTGCAGTCTATCGGCTGCAGCACCCCTGGCCAAGGCTCAAGGATGCTGGGCATTGCACGCCAACCATACCCCAAACGCAGAAGTGGGACGCCGCGCGCCCCAGCGGGAAGAGGGTTGCGAAGGGGCCGCGCGGCTTCCCTGCGCTTGGCGAGGGAGGCGGCCACGAGGTTCGCGCCGGCCAATGCTTCGCCTTGGCGGAGCGGCGGCGGGCGGGCCAGGCCGCAGGAGGAAGTGCCGTTCCTCGCCCTCAGCGGGGCTACTTGCCTTGGCTGTCGCTGCGACCGCGCTGCTCCCTTGGTGGCGCCCGGGCGACTGGAGCATGCAGGCCCCCCGCGCTGTTCTCCGAGGAGTCGCGGCAGCGGCGCGAGCGGTCGGTGCCCAGGTAAAATTGGCTGGCGCGCGGAGGCGGCAAGCGGGAGCCAAGGAAGGCGCTGGGGTGGAGGGCAGAGGCAGGGGACGAGGGCCGTCCTCTTCTAGTTCCTGAGTGCCGTGTAGAACTGCTTGTCAGGCAGACGTCCAACAGGTGGTGCTGTCCCTTCCAGGGATGCTTAACATGGCGGCGGCGGCGGCCGCCGCTGCTGCTGCTGCTGTTGCTGTTGTCTAATCCCTGCCACTCACTGAGCTGTTAACGACAGAGAGAAGGAGCGGTGAGAAGAAGAGAAAGAGCCGAGGAACTAGGAGGGAAGAGTCTGGTGGCAGGAAATCTCCATAGGATTCAGGGGGACTTGATCCCCTGCGCAGGTCTGGATTTGAAGTTGAGTTGGAAAAAGTCTTTGAAGCCTGGCTTCAGAGCAGATCAAGTCTTCTCTGTCTTGGCTTGCCTTTTCTAGGGTTTTGAACAAAGTGCTAGTAAAGGAACCAACACACCACTGGAGAAAGAGTCCCTTTCCACAAACTCTAAATTAGGAGTAAAAAATGCATCCCTCCTGTTCTCCTTTGTTGCCTGTCCACGGATGTTGTCCATTCTACCGTCTTCCTTTTTATTCATTCATCTCCCATGTAGGGCTGATGATTAGGAAAGCACTTTTAAACAAAGAAAGTGATGGGGCAACCATAGAGACTCCTTCCCTGTGTCTAGAGTAGCCCAGATGCAGATGGGCGGGCGGGAATCCTCTACCTGTGCAAGCCAGCTGCACTTGCTAAATCCACTCTTCTATAAAAACTACTGAAGATGGAGTCTTAATGTTCTTTAACATTTGCCCACATTGATGTCCAAAGAATCCTTACTTGTAAAGGGATGAGTAGCAATACGTGTTAGGCGATGTCCCTATTGAAGAACCGTGGTAGGGCTGATCTAGCTGTGAATGTATGCATACAAATTCCTAAGCTGATTAAATAAAATAAAATACTCCATAAGCATTTTTCCCTCCTGCTTCTGCAGCCGTATTCGAGATTTTATTCTGTTCCTCGGTGAACTCATGGATGTGTCATTAATTACATTATAACTGCCATTTCATGTCTTTATCTTCAAATCATCCTGTTAACATAACTAACAGAAAGGTCAAAGGTGATCCAGTAATTTTTGCAGGTGTATGTACGCAGATTCAAACTGATTTTTCTGTTTGCAGTCTTCTAACCAGTTCAGCTCTATAATCATTGTTATGTCTCTTGGCTTTCCTCAACTTGATTGGGGGAAAATTAAAGATTGTTGCATTGTTCTAAAACTGATTTTTAAAGACTGGGGCATTTGGCTGGGTGAATTAAAAAACAGTTGTGTCAAGAAGTTTTGTTTGCAAAGTGAAATGTTGAATATTGCATTGTGGCTGTGAGGAAACCATGAAAGGAATAATTCAAGACAGTTGAAAACTTGTTTTAATAGGAGAGCTGCTCAATCTGGGCTGCAAAATCAAGATGACCACTAGATGGAAGCAAGAGACATATACAAGTTTAACTCTTTTCTGCCATCCAGTGGTCATCTGATACGGTGCAATCCAGATTCAGTACCCCTCCGATTGCTCCTTTTGCTCTGAGCTTAGGGAAGGCTCTGTATCCCTCCTGTAATATGTAGTAGCCAGCAGCTTTTAGGAGGGCAAAATACAGCAATAAAGGCAGTGGAGAAGAATGTGATAAAAATGTTTTCACCTCTTAAAGGGCACCGTTTACATACCTGAGATTCAAAAGCAATGCAGAGGTGCTGAATAATCTCACTCCCACTTCTGTATGCATTTTGTTTTATCTAGTAACTGACTGAAATTAATATTATCATCATCATCATCATCATCATCATATCATTCTCACTTTTTGCTTTCTCTTTCTTTAGTTGGGTCAGTTGGTAGCAATCAGTGCTTTGCATTGTGTGATTGCTAGCGCAATACTGCCAGCTGGGGCAGAGAAGAGAGAAATGTTTAGAGAGTAAAGATGACCTTATTGCCTTGTACATTTTATTTAATTGCAAAATAAATCCAGTTTAGCTATATCAGTGCAATGGCCTCTCTGGTGTTTGTGTAGCACTGATACCTGTAAGATTAGTAGGGACCAAAGTGCAGTTCTAAAACTCCAGTCTTGTACAGACTCCTATGGAAGCATGGCTTGCTGAATTCATTGGCAGGGTTTGTACACTGTGCTAAGCCATGGTTGATCAACTACAGTGGCTTTCTTCATCCATTTCAGTGACCCAAAATGGAACATATCTCATTTTGGCTTAATGCAGTGATTGAATCCAGTGAGATATATAAGACCAGAGTAGATTTGTACAAAGGCTGAAGTTAAGAACTTTAGCATATTTATAGAGGGATCAAAAACTGAGGCTGACATTGGTAACCAGGGAGTAAGATGTTCTAAGAACATAATAATAAAGAACACCATAGGCCCATCTAACCCAGCAATTTGGGTTACACAGTGGCCATTCAGATTCTCACAAGAATGAATGGTAGTACAGAAACGTTCTTCCACTAACTCTTCCCAGCTTCTGTTACTTCAAGTATCCTGCTTGCATTCATCACATAACCAAATACTGTCCATTGATGGTACTAAACCCTGTGAATGTTAGTTCTCTTTTAAACTATTTTAAACCAGTCTGTGTCCATTGCCACATCTGATGACAGTGACTTTCATAGTTTAACTATTTTTTTTGTATAAATGTGCCTTGAGTTTGGAATTCTGGCTACTACTGTTAACATACTAATCCAGCTTTCCCCTATCTGTTGCCTCAAGATGTGTTTACTTTAGATTCTACATCTTGTGGCACCAGATTGTAGAAGACTGTGATAGTCTTTTTCTTACTTTTCAAATGAACATCAAATTTTAAAGAAAATGATATTGTGGGTCATTTTCATTCATTCTTATTTGTTTGTTTGTTGTTTTCAGGCTTCATCTTTTGGCACAGGGCCCCAACAAGCTGATGGCACATTCTATGAGTTTCGTACTTACACAATTAAGCCAAACAAGATGAAAGATTTTCTGGAGCTGACCAGTAAAAACATTCACCTTCGCACAGTTCATTCCCAAATGATTGGATACTGGACTCTAGAGTTTGGGGGACTGAATAAAGTTTTCCATATTTGGAAATATGGTATGCATAGTTTTATATCATAGTACTTATTATGTAATGGATTAAGTAATAAGATTGTTGTTCTGGACCTCCCATGGGATGTGGGACATCTTCGGATTACTCAACCAGTATAAAAAGATTCACTGCAGAAACTCCTGTAACCACCAGTGTAATTTAAATAAGAAACCTTGGTAACTGGTAAGAAACCAGACAGCAGTCCTCATGAACCTAGATTTCACTTAGGAACCACAGGTTCCTGACTGTTCAGTTCAGTCCAATAGAAGGCTGTTATTATTCACAATATAGCTGCTTTAAAGTTGACAGAATGCTGTTCTGTCAGAATGTGCATATAAACGTGGAATCAGTATGGCTTCAAAACTATGGCAAATGCTATAGAACTTGCTTCATTTTGTAAATAGCTTTCAAGCCACCATCTTTCTCCTCGTTGGAACTTCTGTGTCCTCTGATTCTATGGATAGCACAGACCAAAACAGTAACAGCTCCCAAACAAAGAACATGTCTCCTGTATTCTATTTTTACTCTAGGAAATGGTATTGGTTGTGGTGTGATAAATAGAGTGAAAGATTATGCATTCATTAAGATAGTAAGTTTAATTGATTAACTAGAGAGTTAAATCTTGATTCAGGATGAGGAATCTGGGAGATACATTGAATTCTAAAGAGAGAAAATAATCCAGGTACTAAGATTAATGTCAGGTTCTTGGCTGTTCCACCTCTGCAGAAAGCAGGATTCTTCCAGAGTTTCTTTAGCAAGATTCATCGAAATAGTCTAAGATAAGGTTACAGAGATTTCAGCAACTGGACTGAATTAAATATATTTCCCAGGTTCTAAGGTGAAGACTTTCTCCATCTCTTATTCATGGTTGCTAGGTAAATTGGTGAGGGAGCTCTTCTCTTAAGTGATAATGGAGGAATGTCCAGCTGGTTAGAATGTGAATGGCTCCCTGGTTCTAAACATGATGTTAAAGTACACTGCCTATAATTTTTCTATTCTAATTAGGATTTGAAATCAAGACTTTAAGTGGATAGGAAAGTTGAGCGGGATCTTAAGACCTTTATTAACTTCTCTTGTTTAGTTCTTCGTGTGCTTCCTGTCTCAGCAGCTCACAGCACCTGTCTAGCCTTGCCTGGGCTCAGAAGCTAAGCAAGGGTTATTCTTAATGGGAGACCACCAGAGAATTCCAGAGTGGTGGTAAGCTAGACTGGGAAGTTAAAAAAACATGTGGAAGAAGCCAATTGGCCACTATTCTGGTTCTGCCACAAAAACAACCAGTGGCAGTGTTTATGGGAACACTAGGACTCAAGCTTGACTTAAAGGAGATCCATATTCACAGTAGGTCTCCCAAGTGTCTATACCCCGGCATTTTAGTGGGCATGGCTACACTGGTGAGATTGCTTTAGAATATTCTTTTCTTAGAATTCAATCAGAAGCAATCTGTCATGGGCATATATGTTTTTCCTTTTTTTGCATATTTTTATTAGACATTAAGGAAGGTATATAAAGAACCACAAAAGAGAGGCAAGAGGAAGGGATAAAAAAGGAAACTACATATGACTAAACAAGGGACTTTAACATATGGAAGTTATATGGTAATACAGTGGTACCTCAGTTCACGAACTTAATTCGTTCCACAGTTCTGGCCACGAACCAAATTGGTCGCGAACCAAATCAAATTTCCCCATAAGGTTCAATGTAAATAAGGTTAATCCGTTCTGAACCATATGTATTTTTTTTTAACCACAAAAATATGAAACAAAGTACAGTACAGTACAGTATGAAGAAAGAGAACACTAACCTTGCTTGAAGCGACACCAAAAAGCTTCACAGCAAGTGTCTGTCTGCGACTGTGATCTCGCCTAGAGGAAGCCACGACCACATGTCAGAGCAGGGAAGATGGCCGTGGGTTGTGTTCGTCACCCGATGCGGAGTTCGCAAATGGAAGCAAATATTGCGAACGCTGCTGTTCGCGAACCGAATTGTTCACGAACAGAAGCGTTCATGAACCGAGGTATTACTGTATATCATTAGTTAGCTTAAATAACTGAATATATTATGTTGCTTTAAAAGGCTAAAAACCAATGTTAGGCTCTAGGCTAAGAATGAATATAAAAATCAGCATAAATCTGTCATGAGAATATAACAAACAATGATTGTTAATACAATCTTAAAACTAAAAAATGGCTGAATAAGAAGGAATGACTAGGAAGGAGCTATAGGCTTGGTATTCCGAAGAAACCCAACTGACAAACTAGATGGCTAAATCTGGATATCCAATCTTACTATGCCTTTCTTTCTTTGTAGACAACTTTGCGCAGAGGACTGCTGTCCGTGCAGCATTAACCAAAGATCAAGAATGGCAGGAAAAGTACATCTCTCATATGCTGCCCTTGTTAGACAAACAAGAGAATGAGATTACCTACCTAGTCCCCTGGTGTAAACTTGGCAGCTCTGAAAAAGATGGTACATTTTTGCTTTGCTTTAGTACTATTATATCATTTAACGTTCATTTAATTGAGACACTGAGTATTTTGACATTTGTAAATGTGTAGACTCTGGTTTTTTCTCCAATGCAGTTCTGTCATGTAGTGAATAAACTTTTGGCTTAAAGTCAATCGCACGGCGGCTGTTTAATTATAGTAATTGTTTGTGGCCACTTTTAAGAATATTTAGAAGCCCAGTAATCACAGCTACCGAATTTGTGTGCTCATGGCTATCACTGTTTATTATTGTGCAGCTTCAAATATCATTTCAGTTCATGAAGGAAAAAGGTATATTTGCACATCTGGCAAGTACAATATATAATCACACTTTAGAGCAGTGTTTCTCAACCTCAGCAACTTTAAGCTGTGTGGACTTCATCTCCCAGAATTCCCCAGCCAGCTGGGAATTCTGGGAGTTGAAGCCCACACAGCTTAAAGTGGCTGAGGTTGAGAAATACTGCTTTAGAGCACATTCCAAAATTTTTTACAGTGTATAGAGGTTTTCTGACAGGCATGCTAAAATTCCTAAGTGGGCAAATAGATCAGAGATAAGTTTCTTGAGCTGGAAAACCACCACATCAACAGTGTGGTATTTAGATTTCCATGTATTTCTTCCAACAATATTATTTTCTTGTTTAATTATATCCAAACTTTTCACAATTTTTCAGCTGTCCCATTTTAGCAAGGACTAGAGATTTAAAAAATGAAAACTTCAGATATTCTCAATACTGAATTCCATTCTTGTTCAAAATCCGCACCCATTTCCAAAATATGCACATAATATATTGGGAGGACATTACAAGTTCTGAATCTGTTTCTTGTGGTGCTTCTGCCTTTCCCCCTCTAGGAGTCTATGAGTTGGTTACCTTCCAGATGAAACCTGGTGGACCAGCAGTATGGGGACAGTCCTTTAAAGCTGCAATTAAAGCCCACATAAACAGTGGATACATTAAACTAATTGGTGTCTTTCATACTGAATATGGACTACTTAACCGAGGTATGATGGCTTATACCTTTCAGTACAACCTTGGGCTATTACCTTTTATGTAAAGAGTAAGGAAACATAGCCTTTAATACATGATAGCACATGACTGATCTTGTCTGGGCTTAAAGCTAAGCAAGATCTGGCATGCTTCGTATTTGGATGGGAGACTGCTAGGGAATCCCAGGGCTGTAGGCTACTCTTGGAAATTGAAGAATACCATTAAAGAAGGCATACTGTTGCCAAAAAATCTGGATGGATGTGCTTACAAAGCTGCCTGGAATCAAGCTTGACTCAGAGGAAAATTTACCTATAGGGGGTTACACTACAGGTAGTCCTCATTTACTGACCACAACTGGGACCGGCAAATCCATTGCTAAGTTCTGTGGTTGCTAAGCAAAAAATCACATGATTCTGCTGACTTACCACACCACTTCCGCTTCTGTCATTAAGTGAATCATCACAGTCATTAAGCAAGGCATCACGTGATCATTAAGTGATCACACAATCATTAAGCAAGGCATCACTGACTTAAGATTTCACTTCTGCCTTCTCCATTAACTCTGCTTGTTGGAAGCCGGTTGTAAAGCTTGCAAATGGTGATCTTGTGACTGCAGGACACTGCGATGGCTGTAAATGTGAGGATTGGTCACAAAGCTGTTTTTTTTTTTTTTTCCAACCATCATAACTTTGAACAGTTGCTAAACAAGCCATTCAGTAAATGAGGACTACCTGTAACTGGATTCTTGCTGGCCATAGTTCATATTTACGTCTCAATAATCAGAAGCACCAACCTGATTGGCATCTCCCACACAGAATATGAAATGGTTAACAAGCAGCATAACTGAGTTATGGTGTTTGTTAGATTGTGGTAGAAATTCAGGCTAGTCTCTTTTACTCTTTTGTAGAAGAATAATCAGTTTCTTTGCCTTTTAAAGGAAATTCTGTTTTATTCCATGCCCAGACTTTGAGCACTGAGTGGTAAAAGCATTAGGAATTAAGACAGAAGCTGCAGCTTCCCTTCTTTGACAAGCATAGGTTCTGATTTGCTCTGTTCATTGGTTCATCACCACAACTAATGTTAAGATTTAAACATTTGATTAGATTTAATAATTTAATCCATCCAATAATTTAATTATTGGATTTAATAATTTAATTTAATTAATTATTTAATCCATCCAATAATTTAATTTAATTATTGGATAGATGAGAACTATTATAATAGTGTTGTAAATACAAATATCTGATGCTTATAGTATGTATGTTTGCCATGACCATCAATGATGTTCCAGCGATGTGTGAAGTGAAAGGATTTCTTTTATATATAACATAAACTAGTGGTATCCATAACAATGGATAGGCATGACTTTCTGAATGGAGATTGTTCAGCAAAACATGTTTTATTTAATGTATTCCCTATTCATATTCTTTCTGAGTTGTAGTTTTCTGTCTTTGTAGTTCATGTGCTTTGGTGGAATGAGAGCCCAGATAGTCGGGCAGCTGGGAGACACTATGCCCATGAGGATCCTCGGATAGTAGCAGCTGGTAAGTAAAAGATTTTTCTCCTTTTCCCTTTTCCCTATTCTTTCTTTGAAAAAAAAAATTCAAATACCATTATTACCTTTTAATTGCCTGTGTAATTTATTTCTAGTTCGAGAAAGTGTTCAATTCCTGGAATCACAGCAGAACAGCCTCCTGCTTCCTACAGCGTTCTCACCATTGAAATAACTTTATATAGTTCTTAACAGGAGCAAAAAATACTTTTCATTGCACTGTTAAGTGCATCTAAGTGTTTCAATAGTCCAGTCGTATTTTCCCTGTTCATAAAATATGATGCAAACCCAGTTTCATTTTTTGCTTGGAATCATATTTCTAATTCCCTTGCTGAAAATAGAAAGTTTAACCTCCTGTCCAGTGAAATGAAAATTCAAGGTTCACTAAATTGTGTATGAAAGTTACCCTCCATAAATTCTTTGTATTAGGCCTCTTATAATCTGTGAAAATATTGCTGTAAAGGATGAAAATAGAGCCCAGAGTGATTTAAGAAAAGCATAATTTTTTTGTTAATTTTTCTGAAGCACTGTACACATCAAGAGTAAGGATCTTTTTCATATGTTCTTCAGTGTTCCAAAGCATTATTGTCAAGTTTTTTAATGTATAACTTGTTCTAAACCTAAGTGCTACATCACTCAGAGGTAACATATACAGTGCATTCGGAAAGTATTCAGACCCCCTTCACTTTTTTCAATTTTGTTATGTTGCAGCCTGATACTACAAACGTTCAAATTCATTTTTAACAAAATTGAAAAAAGTGAAGGGGGTCTGAATACTTTCTGAATGCACTGTATTTGCCTACAATTCTATCATTGACTTAAGCGTGGAATTTTAACATTTCTATTTGTCTGCTTGTCATTGTAATAGAACTGGGCCAAAAAAGCCTTTGCAGTGGAGCTCTAGTTGAATGAAAAGTGTTCAAGAAATCATGAACCTGATCTTTTTTCCATTTCCAAAAGTTATTTTTATGTTATAAATAACATCTGTGTCAGTTTCGGGTCCCTACTGCTGTACTTTCCTTTTCATTGCATGGAAAAATTCAAGTGAATTTTTCCATGCAGACAGAGCTAGCCCTGGCATGCTCAAATGCAGAAATAGAATAAACTGATTTATTCTGAGAGAGTCATTCACAGCTCATTTCTTTTTACATATTATGTAGCATATACTTTCTTACATTTTTGGAACAGTCATAAGAAATGCAGTTCCTGACATGTAGTTGTTGAAACTGAAACATTAAAATGGCTTTTTGAAATATATACATTTTGTGTTTCTATTTTAATAACAAATTTGTTGCTTCAAATTTTAGTAATGACATCCATATTACAGCAATTATTCAAATATAGGCCTAGGTGGTTAACTTATTTTAAGTTACTTAGGGGGCAATCAAGGATTTTTGTACTAGGAGTAGAATTTATTCCCTTCCAGCACAGCACAGAGAACTAGAGTGGTGTAATGGTTAAGGTACTGTGCTAGGAACATGGTGATCCAGGATCTAGTATTCCCTTAGACATAGAAGCCAGCTGGATGACCTTTAACCAGTCACTCCCTTTCAGCCCAAATTGGGGACACGCTCTGTGACAAGCCAGCTGATAAGCAAAACCCTTGTTGCATCATGCATTGATAACTTTGCTGGGAGGTCCTGGTGTGCATAGTACAAAACAGGCAGATCCTGCAACCAGATGGGACAAACATGAAGAACAACTACTTTCCAGCACAGCACATAGCATCCAGGACAGCTGTGAAAATCCACTTTTACACCACACAGAAATCCACCCATTAAGGCTGCGCAAAGCATTTGAAAGAAGTGCTTTGCATAGCACTTTAGCATTAATGAAGGACCTCTTTTCAAAGCATTAAAGCAACCAAGTTCTTTTTTGTTGGAAAGACTTGCTTTGAAGGGTGTTCCTGGCTCTGAGTGTATAAAGTTACACTTTGCTGGCACGCATATTTTAACAATTTTTTTTCCCACAGTAAATTAGGCCATCAGAGGGAAAATTTAATGTCCTAGCGGGGGTCATGGTTTAGTGTATGCAGGTATTTGTTTGAGATGTTAAAGGATTGAAACAAATTATCACATTTAAAAAGATACTGCTTCCTGAATCTTTCAAGCATTGGAATTGGAATTCATTACATAGTGCCTTCCTTTGCTATGACTATATAAGAGGAAGTCTATGGGTAGCAAAACTGGGACTTCCTGAAGTGAAAGGACAAGGGCAGTAGAGGATATATTCCAAGAACCTCAGACGGAAAACAACCAGCCAGCTAGACACAAAGAAAATACTTGACGCTATTAAGAAATTGTTTTGCCAAGGGAAAGCGGGGAGATATCAAAGAAGTAAGCCATGAATAAAAAAATGTGGAAGGGTGGAAAAAGGCAGCAGAGGCCAAATGATGGCATTATAGCATCTGGGATAATTTGCCATAATGCCTACACAATCCCATGGAATTTTTTGACTTTAGCAAAGAGATCAGAACCAACTACCTGTGGCCCAGGTGGCTTTGGAGTCACGTTTTTGTGGTCTTCAGAAACCTCTTTGACCATGGCTGCTATGGTCTTCAGAAACCTCTTTGACCATGGCTGCTGAAGACTAATAGCGTAATTTCCCACAGTTTTGAGATGAAGCAACAGATGAAAAGTCTAATCTATGCCCTATAATAGACATACCACAAGTCTCCCCCCCCAAACTCTCCACAACTAACTGAATGTGCACACATATATGATGTACCCTTTCCCCTTTTTGTGGCTGTGGGGAGGCCATGTTAAGTGCTGTCCATGTCTACCAAGAGATTGTTCCATCCCTGGGATATACAGATGAAGAGGATATCCATGTAGGAAATTCTTGAATCAGCAGGCACTGACCTGTTTGAAAGAAAGCCCATACACGTCTCTCTAAATTGTGCTTGCTTCTATTTGTGGCTAATGGCATCACACATAATGGAATTTAATCCCAGTTAAGTGAATGATCATAGAGAGGACACAGGCAAAAAAAAAAAAAAAAAGTTTGTGCAATCAGTGATCTAACATGATTGTGTAATTCTAATATTACCAGTAATTTGAACCATACTCAGAAAATTATCATTTAGTATTATACAGTATCTTTACAGGTTACCATGTAACTTGCTTCTTCAACAGTGGCTTTGTTCTTAAGATGGAATTCAGTTAATCAGTGTCATTCATTTTCAGTTCAAACATGGACTATGTATTCTAATTCTGCAGTAGCCAGCTTCAGTAAGTCTACAATGCTTTGTTAGTGAGAGGTAGAGAACCATACAATATCCTACCACATATGGAAATACTTATTAATTCTTATATTAATATAAGCCTCACAAATGCTTAATTATTTGTAGACCAGCAACACTTTTATTCTTTACTTGATACAAGGCAATTAACAGATGCCTATTAATATTTCACAAATAGTTATTAGCAATACAAATATATATATTTGTTTTTCCATGAAAATGTTCATTGAAAGATTTTTAACTTAAAAGATTGTTTTTGTGTATATGTGAAACTGCTCTATTATTTTGCAAAGTTTATAAGATATTCCAGTGCAAAAATAGATCCCATTACAGCCAGCATAAAGTGCTTGGAATGAAGGATCAAACAAATTAGAGGGAGCGGGGTTTGGAACAGAACTGGGAGAAAAAGCAGTAATACGGGCTTACCATACGTATTAACTTCTGTAAAAAATATATTCATGGGAAACTGCCTTTACAGTATTACAAATACTGCAGAAGGATACAGCAATTTTATCACATACATGTAGTAAATATTCCCAGCTCAGTTCTTTGACCAGTGGTTTTATATTATACCATAGATAGCAATGAGGATAATTTTGGCTAACCCATATTTGATACAAAGGAAAACTTGTATACAGTGATTTACTAGTATTTTGTGTGGAACAAACCCAGCCTGGATCTCCATTCTTAGCAAGAAGCACTTCTAGAAACCATTGTTTCTACTGAAACAGATAAGTAAAGATTTAAATGCTCCCCATTGAAAACAATGGGATGTACAATGCATTGAAGTCCCACTGTGATCAGCAGAGGTAACTGCCAGGTAACCATGCACAGGATTTCAGCCTTACATTGCAAACTTACACAGCAGTCATTTAACTCTGGGTGAATTATTTTGAGTTACTATTGTGAAGAGGGATTGTATGGTTAACACTTACCTCTCTTTGAATTGTGTTAGTTTAATTTGCCAATCCATTTTAAAACTATACTAAAACAGAGCACTTATATTTGTAGAAAAGATTAGCTGCTTGCTTTCTTTTAAACTTAAGCAAAAAACATGGGCTTTTGTATACAGTAAAATCAATTTTTAGTGCTCTTTATATCAACATGAATAACCAACAATTTTATATATATGAGCTAAATTGCAGGTCATTGACAGTGGGGTGCAAAAAAGAGTGTGCAGGATTCAGACTGATGTCCTGCTGACTTCAAAAGAACTTATTGCAACTAATTTCAGAATTTTACTTGACCTGGGGACATGTCTCTAATACTAGTGCCAGCACTGATGAACACAAGTGTTGGTTTCTCTCTGCTAAAAGTTATCCAATATTATGAAAAGATATTTGTAGCCATTTTGTTTCTCCTGTCAGTTAGCTTTTTATTTAAAGATACCATCTGGACTGACTGAAAAAAGTTTCCATATAATTTTCCAAATAAACACTTGAAAAATGGGCCATTTTTTTAAAAAATCCTATATATTAGTTGCCTGGGGCCATCATCCTCATATTCAACTTCTAATGCCTACCGTCAATCCTTACCTGGAGTAGGAGATCAGCATATGTGCCACATAATAGCCAAGGAGTAAGAGAAATGAAAGGACTATGGAAACTCAGGACATTAGAAGAGCCACAGCTGTTTTTCTGGAGGGCTTTCTCCAACTTCAACTAGACCCTGAAACAGCATCTCTGCTGTGCAGAGTAGGAGGTCACCATCACATGATTTAACGTAGTATATGGAAACAGGATAGTGGTGATAGCGAAACTGAAAAATTTCAGAATTGATGGAAATGATGCTATGTGCATTTAGATATTTTGTGTAAGGCAAGGAAACAGATACCCTAGTATATGTGATAATAAAAGATGCAGAACTCTTCAGAGATTGCTGAGTCTTTTCTACAGATAGTAATTTTGCAAGGAAATAGATACATCAACAATCAGGCTTAAGTAAAGAAACCTAAAAACAGCAATAGCTCCACAACAAAAGCAAAGGGGAAGAATAAGCAATTGGTCACCATACCATTAGGACAGAGGTTGCCTCAAATGCTTTGATGGTTAACAGTTAATTCTACAAGCCATTAAGAAACATTGAATTCAAAGTATGCCTATTCTGAGGGGGTGCTTCATGGCCCATTGTTAAGACCCCCAATGGTCATTATACAAGTCCCCTCAAGCTTGTGTGGGTCAACTAGGCCAGTAGCTAATACTTAAATAAGGCCATAGTAACACATTGGGTGGTGACTGCTGGACACTGGTTCTGTCGATGCACTCATTGCCAGCAATGATGTAGTGTCCAAGCAGTTCCTTTCGCTGTGTGGAAGGGCTGCGTCTGCCTTAGCATGGTGAATAAATAAATCACTGGCCATGAATCTCTGAATTTTTGTTATGTAATTCTTAACATAAAACATACTAAGTAGAAACAAGTGGGAGTATGGCAGAAGACAACGTAGCAGCAAGTGGCACCGTATTAGTTTCACAGAGTTATAATGTAAGAATAACTAAATTCAAGTCTTTCACTAGAGAACAGTACAACAAGGCAACATCTCCAAGAGGCACCGCCTCTGTAATGGAATATTGTTTTGTTTGCATTGAATTGCATTGCATTGAATGATTACCAGTGGAACGTCCCATTTATTATTTCCACCTCCACCTCCTCGGTCTCGGTCTGTTTCCGCTTGGGAAGATCCCATCCATAGCGCAGAAAGGATGAATATTTCCCCTTCTGCTCAGTGCGACCATTGCATCCTTTTGAGAAGGGTTATTCATACACAGCTTTCCTTCACCTTCTCATCTTGCAAAAAGGAAGTCAAAACAGCAACGTCTACCACAGTCTGGTTTTTGTGCAATGACAAGTCTTTCGTGTGGTCATCGTCACTTTGGTCCTTGGCGAAGTTTACAAATACCTGACAGAACAAAAATGTGGGAGACAATCATGAGTTTATCCCAGGGAGATGTCTCTTCCTCTTTTTCTCCTATTGTAACTGGAGGAATGTCAGTCAACAGAGTAAGAACCAAGGCATTAATTGCAAAATGAAAGTTAATAAACTACAGCTCAAGATGACGATCAATGAGTGAGAGCCTATTTTGAGGGGCTTTTCTTTTTTTTTGGCCAGACTTCATGCTATCAACTTACTTGGTCAAGTGTGGTCTGGGAAACGGAGTAGTCTTCTATGCAGAGTCTCTTTTTGTTCTGGGAGAGGATGCTAAATATCCTGGCCAGAGAAGACGGAGAAGACGGGAGCTGATACTGCAGCATGTTGCGATGCTGCTCCTTCAGCACGCTGCCTGGAAAAGCGAGCTTGAAGAAGTCTTGGACGGGGGCCAGGTCAGGGTTCGCCCCTCCTATCCGTACAACTATTGTGTAGCCATCCCCAAACCTGAAACGTAAGGAAAGTAAGAACATTCAGTGTGCTTATCTTAAGTTTAAAAAGTACACCAGAGCTGTAATGTGTTCTGGCTTTGTCACAGGCCATTTGGAATGAAACACTGCATTTGTGATCCTGGAAAACCACACCTTTGATTTCAAAGTGGGCCACATTTATAATCCTTGTGGTTAATGGAAAAAGCCTAAAAATGCTCTTTGGTTAATGATAGATCAAATTAGGATGACCGTTTTTCTTTGGTGAGGATCCAGTCAATGATTAGAACTTCATCCTATTTCCAAGCATAAATTAATTATTTTGGCATGAATGCCAAAGAGTCTGAGCAGCTTACAATTAAACATAAAAAGAATAAGTAACATAAACAACGAGACCCTGATGTGTCTCCATTTGGACAGGTTAGGAAGACGATATGTCTGTGATTTCCAAATAATTTCACTTTTCAGGACAAGTTTATTTCATTTTCATTGATTTATGAATGACTTAGAAAACATTAAGCTTACAGGTCTATGTCCTAAGTGTTTTACAGGAAGTTCTGTGTCAGGAATGAGTCATTATTTCTTTTACAGTCATCACATTAATAAACAAAAATGGACAGCAATGCAAGTATCTGTATATCTCATCAGCTAACATCTGATTAGATTTACTAGGCATGTGCTAAAGTAATGTAATCTCAAATGTTCTTGTTCAATGGGGGTTAAATGATGGGATAGTAAAGTTACCTTGCCTAACTTTTTGAGATTGTTTCAATTCTGTTATACTACCACTAGGAGGATAGGAAAAGATACAATATTAAATGTGTCCTTTTTTCTCATTACTTTCCTTAAGTGATATGCTATTTAACACTTCGGTATCTAAATCATTACTAATTTATAGTTTTTAGGACTGTGGAAATGCTTTGAAAGAGGTGGTTCACAGCTGGGATAAAAGCAAAGCGAAATGCACAGGTGGTATATAGTTGGGAGGGATAGCTGGGAGGAGTTTATAAAGCAGCTGCATGCACCTGGAAAGTGAGGCAGCTGTTTCAATGATCTGGAAAGAGGAGAAGCACCTGTTTCAAAGCATTTCCACAGTCTTCATAGCTTTTGTATTATGCAAATATAAGTAAATTTAACCAATAAATTAATGAATTGGAAAACCAGGCAGTTGCCTAAAAAGAACTATTTTCTGTGACTACAAGAACTAGGACCAGAATTAATGGGTGTAAGTTGCAGCTGTCTAGATTTTGTTTGAATATAGGGAAAACTTTCTGATAGTAAGAGCTATATGTACAACAACAGAACAATCTGTCTACGGATGGTGTGAGTTCTCCATATCCAAAGGCTTTTAAGAAGAGTCTGGACAGCCCCGCTCACAAATGCTTTCAGTGGTTTTTCTGCACATTGCAGAGGACTAGATAATTCTCATGGTCCTTCTGACTCTGTAATCCTATGAAATAAATCTATCGCTGACTGCGTGCAGATTTTTTTTTGAAGTCATTTATAAAAACATTTTCATGAGCTACGCAGATTTCAAGACAGAAGTGCATGTCTATGCATAAAGACAGGAAAGACAAAACAGTTGTACCTGTTCTTCAGGTGCTGGACGCTACCAAGGCACCTGAACCGCCCATTCACCATGATTGCCATTCGAGTGCAGAGGGCCTCACATTCTTCCATGCTATTTGGGCAAGAAGGCCAGATTCATTACTCTCATGAAATATTCAGTGTTTTTTAAAAGAACGTATTATTAAAGCACTTACAGGAAAAGAATAATTACATAAAAGGAGAAAAAGAAGGTATAAAGAGACATAGTCAATAATGAATAAAATATCAGTGAATAGTTTACAATTATAACATTTAAAATTTGTTATTTCATTCATTCATTAAATGTATAGAACTAAGTTCATTATGTCATCTTAAGAAATAACTAGAAATCTCTATAAAACTCTAAACATAATACGAACATTGATATTGTTATTATTTGTCATTGTTCTAAACACAGATGCTGTAATCATGTAAAGGGGAAAAAAGGATAAGGGAAAAAAAATAGAAGAAAAAACAATTAAGAAAGAGAAAAATCAGTAAAAACAATATTGTTAAACAACATAGTTTAAAATTCCCTCCCATTGTACCCAACTGATGATTGCATCAACCTATTTATACTCACTGGAATTACTTCTAATTAATTATTTCCCCTTTAAAAACCATACATATACAGTGGTTTCTGGAAATCCCATCTGTTTTACTTCCTCAACAACAGGAAGATCTGGATATGCAGGTTTTGGAATCTTTAAGATACTGAAGTGTCTTGCTGGAAGTGAGAGAACCAGCCCTTTCTAATTGTTAGCCATTCTAGCAGGGACCCGTTTCCTATGGATTTAAGCTTTCTTGTGGGTAAGAACCTTTTGCTTTTTTTTCCCCTTCCAGATGCTGCCCTCGGCCACAAAAAAGCTTAGATCCATAGGAAGCATAGTGCATACGTAGTAACAAGACGGGGTTGGGGCTGGATATGCTGCCTTCTTCTGGTCTAAGCAAGCCTTGCTACCTAAGATAAAACTGCTTCAGAAAATGCTTCTTCTGCTTTATTACTAAGTGATTTTATTTATATATATATATATAGGTGTGTGAGTGTGTGTGTGTATAAATATATAAATAAAAGACAAGATTGTTAGCCAATTCTCCTGTGCTTTGTTTTATCTTTACTCGGGTAGATGGATATGCGCATGTGCTCCTAAACCTCTGTATATTTTCCTCCTGGCAAGATTCACACCAAGAGCATTTGGTTACGTTGCTATCATATGTAGCAATTAAAGGGAGAAAAAAAGGGCACAAAGTAGAAAATCACGCAAAAGAGTTTTGTATGCTGTACTACATACCTGTGAGATGTAAGGACCACAGACCTTCCCTCTTTGATGATGCTCAAGGCACAGTTCCAAAGGAAGCGGCGGGCCTTGGGGTCCATTCCCGTAGTTGGCTCATCCTTCAATTTACCCAGAATAAATGCATTGGTTTCACCATTACTGCCATAGTAGAGTGCTTATTAACATCACAGGCTTAACCACAGATGACAAGGGCTTAATATTGAATCATACTGTACCTTTCCCAGAATAAAGTGCTAAATGAAATTAGTGGAAATCTGGACTTTTACTAAATCTGAGTGCAACTGGCACTTAGGGATTTTTCCCATTTAAAAAAAAAACACTCTGCAAATAGCGTGGTGGGGGAAAAAGGTTTTTAGAAGCTGCCTCCTGCCAACCTGTAGGAGGAGATCTTACAGTCCACAAAGCATTGCTTAATGACAACTGCCAATAGGAACAGCCCTTATGACCCACGGTGAGGGACAAGAGTTGTTTGGCAACATCTGGAGGGCCATTGGTTCTAGAAGTAGAATCTTCAAAAATGCAACTTTCTCTATCTGCTATCTCAATATAGATTAGGAGATACCATATCAAACTTAAGCAGCTGATCTGGGGTGTTTTGGAAAGTCCACTAAATGGTTAGTGAATTGAATTCATTCCTACTGCATGTTTATTTTTAAAATGTAGGAGAGGCTTTTTTTTTGTTTTTAATGTCAAGTGCCAAGATAACTCCCTATCTAAGAGACTGGGAGTGCCATTCAGGCTCTGCTTCTGACAGCAAAGTAGCTTTAGTTGACGCTCTTCAACTAGTTTTAATGAGTTAGGTGTTGCTATTGTGATCATGCCAATACTTACCAAGAAGACCACAGGAGGTCCCCCAATTAGGGCCATTGCAGTAGACAGCTTGCGCTTGTTCCCACCACTGTAAGTGCCAGCGTATTTTTCAGCATATTTCACAAGGCCTAGTTTACGGACAGCCCACTCACCAACCTGCCAGATGGGAAAGCAATATGAAGACTGAAATACAATCTCCGCAAAGTAGCATGTTCCATTAGGACTGTGGATACTTCAATTCTTGTTCATTTTATTAATCTGCTATTTATTATGTGCAATACTTCAATCCCAAGGCAAAAACGTCGTTTGGAACATTTGAGGTTGCTCATATAGCATCTGCCTGTGACTCTTTAAAGTAGCTGCATCTTTCCCACAATCCCATGGTGGCCCTCTATAGCTGTTCTGTGATTCCGGGAAAAGAACCATCTGGTTGAAGGGGTTGTAGACAGTGCAATGCACATGTCCCCATGTGGTTCAAATCACCTTTTTGCCTTTGAATCTGCATAGATCTGTTATATATCCCAAGGCATCTTAGTATGGCACATGCCCACAAATGGGTAATACTGAAGAACCTTTGGACTTTCTGAGGATTGATGGTGGATTGTGGATATGTTTAAGTTAAAAATGGTTCCAGCCAATTAGATTCAATGTCCCTTTCTTGAGAATGGAAGATGCAAGAAGCAATCTAAAATGGATCCCTTATCTTTATATAAAACAATATGACAACTAAAAAACAGGACTGTCAGACAATCAGAGAAGTTCCCCTGCAGAAGTATGCTTGAAAACATACCTCTTGGCTCACAGACCAGATTGTAAAACACCCCACATTTAGGAAGGAAGTTAGCTTACATAGGCTTGGAAATAATGTGGGGTAGGGGTGGGGAAGAGATGAATCTGATATAGCCAAGTCTTTTTAAAAGTCTTTATACTTTTTTTGCTTTTGGCTTATAATTTTGTATTATTTTTGAAAGCTACCTTAAGCACATATGGTGAAACAAGATAAAAACATGTATGTGATGTCTCTTTTAGGAGACAAGAAGTATATGCTTGTTTCTGTACACGCCATTTAATTACCAGCTGTGGAGAATTTGTGGTTGTAATTAAGTTGGGTGGTTCTCCTGCCTGTTTCATTTTACCTTGCAGACTTCTTTCTCAGGAACTCCCCTTAAGAGTGCAAAGAATTCCAGGTGCTCTCTCCCAGTCAGCAGCTCCTGAATTGCATCAAACTGAGGGCAATAGCCCATGTTCTGATGGACTTCTTGGATGTTAGACAAAATACTGTGAAGAGAGGAGACAGCTTCTTAAAGACTTGCCAGTCTAGCTCAGACATTCTTAGACATGAATATCTAAGGCAGAAGTAGAACTACATGCAATCCTAGGTTATAATTGTGAATGGATGAATAGATAAAGCTATAGGTAGCCCTCATTTAGTGACTATCTGCAGTGACAACAGTGATGAAATAGTAATTTTGCAACCAATCTTTGCATTTATGACCTTCACAGGTCTGTAAAGCAATGGAAAGCTGAAGTAAGATCGTAAGCACAGAGTTTCATTTTCTTCATACCTGTTTCCCTTCAGAAAAGCATCTCCTCCTGTAACATCAGTGTCTCCAGTCAACATCTTGAAAGTGGAGGATTTGCCTGCACCATTCACACCGAGGAGACCAAAGCACTGTAACCATTAAGAGTGACAACATCAGCACAATATGTCCCATCTTTCCCTACAGATTTCTTACACAGTTCCTTACAGTAATACTGGGATCTGGGACCCATTTAATTTGTTGTGAAGTTCAGAAAGAATCCAAGCATGTGAGTGCCCCTCTATAGCAGTGTTTCTCAACCTTGGCAGCTTGAAGATGTGTGGACTTCAACTCCCAGAATTCCTCAGTCAGCATGGTGGCTGGAGAATTCTGGGAGTTGAAGTCCACACATCTTCCAGTTGCCAAGGTTGAGAAACACTGCTCTATAGTGTAGTAGCCAAGAGACTGGGTTTTACACTGAATTTCTCCAATGAAATCCCTGAACTCATGAGGGGCTCTTAGGCCAGCTGTCCCTACTATATAAAATGGGATAATTTTAAATGCTCTTGCACATTTCTTATGAGGACAAGAAACTATACAGAATGCTTTGAAAAATATAAAAAATACAGCTTTAAGCATTAGAGAATGCCTGCACCAATTTATGCGTAGGAAATCAAAGCAAAAAAATAGTGTTGGAATGCACCGTTAGGGAATCATTCTATATCATTAGCATGTTGTCGCCAAGTACTTAAACCTTTCTATTACTACAGGGCTGTATGTGAATTTTTCAGCAATTATTTTATTTTCTACTATTCAATTCTTGAGTAATATTACATTAAATTTACAAGCAGAAAGACTTGAAAGCTTTACCTCTCCAGGAGGAATTCCAACACAGATCCTATCCACAGCAGGTTTTCGTTTCATTCTGTATATCTGGAAACAGTAACAGAAATTGGTCTGTAGATGACAACTCCTCAGGTTTACAAATTATACCATTTGCCTCTCTTTTCTTTCCAGGCAAGGCTTTCCAGATTTTCATCCTCCTTTTTATTAGTTATCTCCATTTATATTAGCTACAAGCCTCTTCAGGAAAACCACTCGCAAGTCAACATGTGAGCAGCTGTGTTCTGCCTTTTTATATCCAGTGAAACCCTGAAAGGGTAGCATCAGTCTACCCATTTAATGACCTATAGTTACTCCCTCATTGGATAAATTTTGAATTTGCAAGTTCAGGTGACAACCAGCCATCAGGGACAGCAGGTTTCAGAATCAAGCCCTTGATAAGATGTATGAATGTGCAAAGAGAAACGTCATTTTCTCACATACGCAACTTAGCATAAGAATGGGGTGCTTCTCTCACCTTGGTTAATTCTTTGATTTCTAAGATGTCGCTCTGCCCACCACCACCGATGATCCTCTGCCTTTCTCTAATCACATCCTCATCCTCTTCATTCACCGGTGGAAGCTTTGCATAGATAGGCCTTTGGAAAACAGGGTGAAAAAAAGGAACATACTACATTAAAACTGATTCCAGCACTGAAACTTCAAATTGTGCCAAATAACAGATGTGCTACTGGAGTCCATATCACATGTGGAACATTTAGTTGATCCTCATTCCAAATTTACAAAGGTTAAAAGTCACATTAAAGGCAAGCCCAAGGCACAGCCTAGAAATTAACATTCCACCTTACATTTTAAAGTGAACTCCCAAGATGCTTTCATCGTTCATCTAAAAATCTAACGGTGGCAAACATCAGTACCACAGAAAAACCATCTATGACAGATACTGTAATAGCAGAATGCTTCCCAATTAAATCAGGCTTGGCAAATCTAGGTTTGCTTCCATGAAGTATATGAAATAGCTGATTGATCAGGGGTGCCAAGGACTGCATTGGCTAACTGAGATATTTGAAATTGAAAAGTTGGTTTTGGTATGTAAAAATAGGCAAAGGAAGAGTAGAATGAAAAAAAATATGAACAAGGTGGATGGGGCGAGGGAGGAGGCAAAAAAAAAAAGAAGTAATAGTAAAAGTTCTAAGGAGCATTACTGAGACCAGATCTGTAGTAAATTCTAAACTAAACTTGAGTTATTAGGTAGTATAAAAAATGAAGGTTAAGTTTTTGATCTTAACACTGATCCCCCATTTCTCCTCTTCTCACCCTTTCAGAGGGGACATTTATTTTGTTCTTCTATAATGTAGCACAGGCATTACAGGTAGTCCTCAAGTTACAACAGCAATTGGGACTAGAATTTCCGTTGCTAAGCAATGCAGTTGTAAAGTGCAATGTCACGTGACCGCATTGCTTAGTGACAGCAATGCTGGCAGCCCCAATTGCCATTGTAACCCCAGGACAGTGTGGGTTGTTAAGCAAGGACCTCACGTGACCGCGATGTGAGAAGAGGTAGAAGTCCCAGGCAAGCAGGCCAGTGGGCGGGTGAGAGCTGTGGGCAACAGGCACTACGGAGTGTAGGGGGGTGGGCAGGTGCTGCAGATGGGCACTACGGAGGGTGGTGGATGCCACAGATGGGTGAAGAAGCAGCAGGAGTGATTTGTGACCTCCTGCTGGTTTCCCCATTGACTTTGCTTGTGGGAAGCTGTCAGGGAAGTTTGCAAATGGCAATCACGTGACTGCCAGATGTCACAACCATCATAATTGTGAAGTGGTTGCCAAGCACCCAAATTGTAATCATATGACTGTGGGGATGCTGCAACAGCTTTAAATTTGAGGAGCAGTTGTGTAAGTCCCCCTCATTTAGTGCTGTCATAACTTTGAATGGTCACTGAACAAGTGGTCATAACCCAAGGACTACCTGTAGTAAGATACTGTCCTCTATAGGTTTGGGACTAAAACTTTTTATAATTCCTTACCTTTGATTCTGTGGGCTAGAAATGAACAAGAGTTGAACCCCCCCACTCCAAAATACCTGGAAGGCACTAGATCAGTGTTTCTCAGTGTTGGCAAATTCAAGATGTCTGGACTTCAACTTCCAGAATTATCCAGCCAGCATACATCTTAAAAGTTGCTAAGGTTGAGAAACACTGCACTAGATTGTCCATTCCTGATTTAGGTCCTCATGCCTCAGCCTAGCCTCACATGCACTCTTCTCATGCAAGAGACTGATTACCATTGAGGATTTCTTACCTGGACTTGATAAAGAACCGATACTGGATCAGCACCGTGATGAGAAAGAACACAGCCCCTTCTATAGCCATGGCAAAAAGGTTCCGCCCCACTAGGTTCCAGGAGAGAGGGGAGATAAAGCGATCCTCACCTAATCGAACAGAGCAGATAAATTTGTTCAGCCTCCAGAAAGATCCTCAAGAAGCTACTGCTGTATATCTTCACCATTATATGGATGTTTCATATACACCAAATGATATGATAAACTAGTATTGGTTGGGATAGAGAATGCATAATTCTATTCCTCTTCTCATGGCTAGCAAAATTAAGATACACCTTACAAAACCAAAACAGACATTGCAGGAGGAGAAGCATGTTAGCCAATGGTAGTCAAAAATCAGAAAAAGCTTACTAGCACCTCTTCAGACTAACAAAAGACTTCAGGCCATCTCAGAAGGTCTCAACAAACACAACAGCTTTTTAACACATTAGAATGGTTAATTGACGAAGTAGTTGTAATCTGTCTCACATGTAACCTGAATCTACATAACCATCTTATCTTCTTTTCCCTTTTGTTCCCCCCACCCCAAAGAACATCAGATTCGCTACTCCATGCACCTGATGAAGTGAGCGGTAGTTCGCGAAAACCTCTGTATTTTTATAAGATGCGTTAGCCTAAAAGGATGCTACCAGACGCCTTCTGTTTTTGGGCTTACCAAATGGGAAGAACAGCAGAACGTATACACTCCTGATCCAGATGGTGAAATCCTAAACTGTGTGAGCAACATTCCACTTACCAAACCTTTCAAGGGCATCTGCCATTGCTTGGTTTTTCACCATGTCAATCAGGCCACGCCCCAAGCAGAAGTGTGGAAAGATGAGGAACACTGACTTCAGGATGTCATTGATGTTGTTCAATTTCTAAAGAACGTAAGAGCCAAAGGGATCAGTCAAGGGCAGCTGATCTACAAGTCTGCAAGTATCCAGCAAGAATTAAACATGCAATTGTTGCTCTGATTAAGACTTAAATGATTTAAATCACAGCCCTTTGACTTTGGCTTAAAATGTAAAAAAATTTAGGGCAAAAGGATGAATCTGCACTTTCTTCCATGGGCTCTGTCCAATTGTATCTCTGTGTTGTAAGAGTAAGCTTTGGATTATTTAAAACAAGAGTTCTTCAAATTCAAAGTAGAATCTGCTTGTGTGGGTCTGATAAGCTCCTCCCCACTGTAACTGTACATTTTCAAAAAGAAAGGTGTCTTTCTAAATAAATCAGCCATCTGGATAAAGAGGAACAAGTGGTGGTCCTCTTCTGCTTTTAAAAATTAGAAATGACAGGCTGGCTTGGGACAGGATGGGCAAGTCTGACAGTGGAGCCAGGATGCATTTATTGTGACTCTGTGCCATTTCAATGGCGAAGCTGACATAATTCCAGGCTCACAGTTCAAACGTAAGCTCCATTTTTATAGCACATCCTATATTCACTCAAAATTACAGATTTCAGATGATGGTCTATAGGATGCTCCTTCTAGTAGACAGGATAATTCAACTCTTCCCTGATGCTCCTTAAATACTTAAGAATGCACTCAAGAGGATGTTGAGGAGGACAGCTATTGAGGGAGATGCCAATTTCCTCCCTCCTTTTTCTGTTGCAGAAGACTTCTCCTGGCCTTCAATTAGCTAGATTTCTCCTGTTTATGAATTAGGATCCAAGCAATGTCTGCATCTTCTAATGCCCATCTCAACTGTACTATGTTCTACCTCTTTTTCCAATGGTACAAATGTGCATATCTCCCATAAATTCAGATTCCCCCCTTTAAATTATATATTTAGAAAAGACTGTACAACTGGAAGAAGTCCTAAGAGTGGTAACACAAATATGCCTTACTTTCCACATTCAGCTGACCCCAACTCACAACAGAATCAATTCTGCATAAAACCCAAATGCCACTGTTGGTTTGCTCAGTGAGAACTCACATCGCTGGTGAACAGTTCAAGGACGAAAGTGATCACACTCGCATTGATGCCAATGAAGAGATTTATGCTGGTCAGCACCACATATGCTGTGCTAGGAATCTTGAATATAAAAGATGCTGGGTACATGAGAGGAGTTATGGACCACCTGACAAAGAAAATGGAAGGGGCATTGAGGTCTCTTCTCCCCATAACATGAGTGGTTGCCCATACCAGAACCAAAAGAGCCTTCCTTACCCGTAGAGCAAAAGTAGAAGTGCCAGCACTGGGAGATTGGTTGAGGAGACATAGGATTTCTGCTGGAAGCAGATAAAGATGATAATGACCAAAGTTGCTGGAACAACGTAGTTGCACTGTAGGTTTCAAAGAAAAGAAGAAAAAAGGAGAAACAGAAGAGTTCTAGATTAAAGGGTGCAAATGAATATCACATTTAAATTATATAGGAAATCATCATAGCAAGCATTTAAAAACTAGATCTTCTCAAGCTAACTACAATGAGACAAAGGTGGTACAAACGGACTCTTATTATAACAGGGCTAGATGGAACGACAGAAAAGGAGAACGGATGCCTGCTAAACTTCATGATACAAAGTGCTCAGTTTGCACATCTGTGATTCCTTTTTCTTTTCTTTTGGTTAGGTCAGACCCTAATCTCCACAAAGTCGTCGTCTTGTTATTAATGCAGTATATTTCAATTTTCAGATTCAAAGCATTCTACTTGCCATCTCTGCAACTGTTACATCAAGTCTGAATGTTATTGCACACACAGGGCTGGGACATGGCTGAAATTGTATTTAAACTGAAATTCATCTGTGTTACTTAGTCTCATCTGGAAATAAACTGAGTGCTATGGCACCACTATGTTCTTTATGGATATTGCAATGTATCCTTGGAAATACAATGTAGAGGCAAGCTTCTGCTATTTAGAGAACGTGTACTCCTGCACTATCACCTACTACTTCTGGTCAGGTTCTATATTATTGTTTGACAAGCCAGAGTATGATACAAAGTTCTGCATGGCAGCTGCATTGTTTCAGACTATGATCAAAGGGACGGAAACCAAAAAGTCAAACAGATGCAGCCTTACCATATCCCATACAAAATTGGCCAGCCAGTAGATAACTGGCTTCACACCACATATGAACTGGAGATGCTTGGCTTTGCTGACACGCTCCTGGATTAAGAAAACCACAAAGCTGGCTGGAACAAAGGACATGGCGAAGATGACACAGATGGAGACCAAAACATCCACTGAAGTGGTCATCCTAGTAAAGAGAAAGATTTGAAAGGTGACAAATTGATTTTTGATTTATTCCGCCAGATTCTTAATTAAGAATATCATTAGAAAGAGGATAGTTTTAACCTAAATCTTGGTTTATATTGTTGGAACTACAGGAAGAGAGACTGCAGATTTGATGTTCCTTTGATCACCAGAGATGATCTCCCGTCTCTGTTCCCTTCCCCTCCACCCCTCATGATGTCATTTCAGGACGTACAAGGCAACTTCAGAGAGCTGCTGCTTGGTGAGATTCAGTGGGTGATTATAGACCGTAATGCCATAGTTGCTTGGATTCTCTCCATCTTGCAGGTTGGCCCTGAGAATGGCATTGTTGATCACATTGAGAAAAGCGCCAATAGCATGCCAGCCTTTGTTGTTAAACCACACCTGAAAAGGAAATGTCTGGCATTAACTGGGAGAACATTAGTCATTTGGTAGGAGATCTGATTTGAGGATCAAATCATAGGCTCCCATTGGCTTTCTTTGGACCTGGAAATTTCTTTTATCAAGTAATCCTAAAAGCAATGTAACAACTAGGCTATACAAATAATAACGATGGCTAGTTTTCATCAATCCCCTGCTCTAAGCATACTTACCAAGCATAGAAGGAAGCCCCAATCTGTCTCACTTCCTAGCAATTCTGATCAGAATCAGAGTCTGAAGTTTACTTCTTTGCCATTGCCTCCCTCCAAAATTTCTCTGTTGTGCAAACCATTTTACCTCTGATAGGAAGCTTTTCCCCCCAGAATTTCCAGTGAATTGGAGAGGGAGGGTTGAGGAGGAATAATCTATCCCTGCTTAGGATGCTTTTGAAATTTTGGAGATTAGTCTCAAGAAGACCTTGGAAGAGTAGAATTCATTCCAGCTGCTAGGGAATTTTAATGTAATCCTTGAAAGGGGGTTCCTATCTTGTCTCTTTCCTTCCCTAGTCAGTTACCTTTTCTCCCTTCCTCTTTCCATCCAGTTTTCCTCTCCATTTCTTCTTTTCCAAACCAGGTTTAGCTACATGTTACTCTTACCCAGTGGTGTGCTAGAGATGGCTCGTACTGGCTCACAAGAGCCAAATGTTAAATTTTGGGGAATTTTGCAAGCCAGCTGAGAACAGAGCTGGGCTTCAATGCCTAGCATACCTATCAGCTGTTCGGTGGTGGTGGTAATGGAGCAGCAAAGCTGCTTCTTAAACATTTCACAGCACACCCCTGCCCTTACGCTATCTCCACTCTGCTTTTGTTTTCTTCTCCTTTTCTGCTTTTTCTAAGGGAGGGGGAAAGGGAGAAAGTATGTTGGTCTAGGTGTGTACTTGTGTGTTTCAGTGTGAGACAGTGGTTTGCATGTGAGAGACTGCAGATACATACAGTTATATGCAGAAGGGGGAGTTGATTTTAATTAATATTTATAACATACTATTTTTTGTCTTGGGCATGCTTTTTTTGGCTTCTGGCAGATAAAGATACACACATACCCAAATGTATACTGATACGAAAAATGTCATGCAAGGATATTTCTGGCAGGGGGTAAAATCTTCAGGATTGGTTTCAGATGGAGTTGGCAATTCTAGGTTGACAAGGTGGGGAAGCTGGGCATTGGAGTTAACTGTTTATAATTCATCTATTTTATATATATTATTTCTAAATTTTGCTGGAAGGCTTATCTTCAGTTCAGGCCTGATGGGACCAGCAGAATTATTTGAGTGACATAGAAGATTGCTCTTTATAACTTAGTATGAATCATAGAGCTGGCTTGTCTTTTCCCAGTCAAGAGTCATATCCAGATCAGTAACTCCTGCAGGAACATGCAGGTAGTCCTCACTTAACAATGTAATTGGGACTGGCAACTCCGTCACTAAGCAACATGGTCGTAAAGCATGATGTCATATGACTGCACCCACTTAGGACGGCAGTTGTGGCAGTCCCACTTGTCATTGTTAGGCAAATCCCGCATGGTCGCAGTGTCCCATGGTCACATATCACCATTTGTGACCTCTTGCTGGTTTCTACATTGATTTTGCTTGTTAGAAGCTGGCAGTGAAGGTCACAAATGGTGATCACATGACTGCAGAACAGTGCAATGTCATAATTGCAAGCTAGTTGCCAAGAGCCTGAGTCGTGATCACATGACCACGGGGCTGCTGCAAAAGCTGCAACTACGAGGAATGGTCATAAGTCCTTCTTGTTCAGTGCCAGTGTAACTTTGAACAGTAGCTGAACGAGTGGTCACTGAACGAGGACTACCTGTAATGGGCTTTTCTGAAATTAAATATTAAATTACAACAGTAAACCATGTGGATGTTACAATGAAGTTTGCCTCTATTTTTTTTAGATTTTTTTTATCTTGCTTTTATTATTTTTATAAATAATTCAAGGCAGTGAACATACCTAATACTCCTTCCTCCTATTTTAATTTTAAATTTAATTCAGTTAAAACTTATTTAGATTTAATTTAATTAAAATTTAATTTTAAAATTAATTTCTAGAATTTTAATTCCAGAAAAAATGTTCTAAAATTGGGGAAACATTGTGTGGTGGTTCAAGATGTCTAAGCAATATAGCCTGCTCCTGAAACAAAGCAGCCAAGTGGGATTATTACCTTGACATTATCACTTGTATCCAGGCCTTTCATGAAGTTCTGGAGGCTGTTTAGAAAGCGTTCAGCAGCACCCCCCTAAAAATAAATTAAAAAATGAAAATCCAATTAAAAAAATAAACTCCACTAACCTCAAGGATACTTCTTAGTAATCATATCAGGGAAGGTGCTGTCAATTACTTGGCTGTGTGTTTATTTTCTGCTGTGGCCCCAAACATATGTTGGACATATGGATTCCCAAAGGAGTAGAAATTCCAAGCGATATCCTGGAGGAACCTTTTACTCTAACAGGGACATTTCTTAGCTATTTACCTTGGTAATTTCCAAGATTTTCTTCACTTGTCTGATGGCGTCGTTGACTTCTTCATGTCGAGGAAGCACAATAGACCCACTGGCTCCCAATGAAAAGCCACCATATCTATGAATAGATGAAAGCAACTGTTGAAGAACAGCTTCTTTTTGTAAATGTTTCCTACAAAATAACTTTGTATTTTTTGGTAAGTGTTAAGATCTATAGCTTTCTAAAGCAAAACAATAAAATATGCTTAAACCTTCAGCAAAGGTGCATGTGCTTGTTTATATGTAATGCAGAGTGGGAACCCTGATTAGTGATAGATCTCCATCACACATGCATGCAAGGAAGAACAGCCGCACAGATATTTCTTACAGCTACCACGCTGTTCTCCTTCATCAGAATGAGATCCATATAGAACAAATGGTGGGCTATGAAATTACACTTCAGCGTCATTCATTTATTGGTATCACTCTCTCCACTTTGGAATGTCCAACCTAGCAAGTTACAGTATAGCCGGTTACTGTATTATAACTGTTGGTTATAAGTGGCTTCTTTAACGGATTCACACATTTAGTTTTTTTAAATTTTGTACTCTCAACCTTGCCTGAGCAATAATGTCTCTTACCCATCTACATACAATCAATAGCTTTTATGTAAATGTATTAAAGTAAACTAAATGATAAGGTAACAGGTTTGGGCTTGGCACAGTGTAGGACCCCAAGCATTGTTGTTTGTAAGCTATGGTTTATACCTCAGAATTACATATGAGCCTGGACATTATGATTCATCCAGTTGGTTATGGATAAAAGAAAACATATGTAACTGCAGTGTGTAAACATAGTCATTTCATGCATTCTAGTGAGTCACCATCATCTCTCTGAGCATAGCTACATTATTTGTTGAATAATGTTTGGGCAAGGAATGACCTAAAAATAAAACCAAGCTGGAAAAATGCCATAAAAAGTAACTGCAGACATAAGTAAAGTTCTTGAGAGCAGATGACCCACACAAAAGGGGGGAAAAAAGTGTATTTACCTGAACTCATTAACCCAATGCTTATACTTCAAGCTGTGGATGTAAAAAACAAAGAAAAGGTAATTATGTTAGGTCTAAGTCAACCAGCTCTAATACTCATATCACAGTGACAAACGCATTTGATTAAAAAACGTTTTCAATGGAAAGGGGACTGGGCAGATTCTCCTTGCACACCGATGCAGAATAGCATATAATGTATCCCTTAGAATAAATCCTTTAATAGTTATTCTCTCTCACAGGGAATAGTGAGAACTGTTACTTGAAAGGGCAGGCAGGAAAAGATAAAACATACTTAGCATATAGCCATAATGCTTTGGAAATGGAGTGATTGTCAGGCTGGCCTAAAACAAAGCTTCATTATATAAAAATAGGATCTAAGTCTCTCATCCATAGCACCCTGGGCTATCTAAAAAAGTCAGTTCAACTGAGTTTTGATCATTGTTACTTTCTGAGATCCAGTTCAGCAGAAGCACATCAAGCGATACCATAAAACAAGCTTTGAAAAGTACCAAGATGGCTTTGAAAGAATCTAAAGGAAGGGTGCAAAACATACTACGAAGGAAAATTTGTGAAATCACTTCATCAGTTTCCAGGAGAGAAAATGCCACCATAGAAAAAGTTGAACTGAGGACACATGCTATGTGACAGACTGATATTCCCTGTGTTGAACTTGATTGCATTAGGAGGGAGTCATATCACAGGTCCTCCTACACCATGAAGGCCAGAATGCTTGAAGCTATTGTTAGAATAAATATTGATCTTAAAAAAAAAAAAAAGAATTGGCCTCAGCATCTTAAAGCTATAAGGGTCAGCCTACAAGCCACATATGGCCTCACCACTACCTGAGCTGCCCACCATGGCTGCTGTCATTCCCCACTACTTGGCAGCCTGGTAAGCATCAAACCAGCAAGTTGTCTAGAAGAACTATCACATTCTTGGTGTTCCTTTTCTTGGCAGGAAAAGAAATACTCTGCACACAACCTATCAATCAGCTGATTGCTTGAATACAGGAAGCCTGCACTACTGCACTTGGGAATCTTAATGAAGCTAGGCCACATGAAGTGGGGCAAGGGTTTATTAGAGTACGTGCATATGCTTGTGCCTGCTCACATGCATATGCAGCTGCACTGCCACATATTCTTGCAGCCACTGAGACCAAAGGGTATCCACGGGCACTAATTCTACTCTTGTACTTAACTGACAAACATCAAACCAAACCAAATTTCACTTAAACAGCAATCACAATGATAGAAGCGAATATGTGTCACTCAGGGTTGAACTGTGGAGTCCTTGGAGTTCTCTGAGCTTGGTTGTTTTCTTGCAAACGTTTCATTACAAGATGAAGATGTTACCTAGCCAGGTAATGAAACGTCTGCAAGAAAACAACCAAGCTCAGAGAACCCCAAGGACTCCAGTCACAACAATTTTTGCTAAGAAATAAGCGTCACTATGTTCCACAGAAATCAGTGTGTACACTACAGTCTGATGGTCACAGCAAAAGTTGCTATAAAGTAAGAAGAGTAGCAACATTAAGCAAGAAAGTCTCAGCAGCAGGAAGGCACCTTTTTCCAATGATCTGCGCATAAGTCTTCACCAGATAATCAGAAATGTTGCGCCCCGTCAGATTCTGCAGGATATCAGTAGTGTTCTGTGTTCTCTGTAGACAGTGCAGGAGGAGAAAAATAGAACACTGAATAAGCAGGGATATTAGAGCCTCAGATTGGGACAGGATACTATTTCATCAGCTATCTATTGGAAAAAGAAGCTAATAGCTACAACTGAAGGAGTAGATCTAGTTGCTGTGGCATATTTCAATGAATAGCGTTCTGACTATCCATGTTGGGAGTATCAGCTCATCTAGGAAATTCACTTACAGTTGCAATGAATCCCCTTAATTTTACTCTGAAATAAAATAGGCTTAAAAGAATGCTTGACAACTGTCTATTACAGAAATCAGCAACCTGAGCCCCTATGAATATTGCACATTTCATCTCCCATCCATCCCAGAGGTCATGCATCTGAACCTCTGAAATGTATTAGAGGTTAGCTAACCCTAGGCTTTAATTTAGAAGTTTCTCTTTTAAGTTAAAAGTTTCCCTGATGTGGGCTGTACTCTGATATTGTTATGAATTTTCTTTTGTTTTTGTTTTTAAAATTGTATTCATTATATGGTTGTGCACCACCTAAAGTCACCACGGCAGCTTATAAATTGACTAAATAAATGAAATAATTCACAGGTATATGTTGCCCTTTAATACGATCTATCCATCTATTTTCCTACCTCCTGGCAAGATGTTATAGCTGCCAGGCATGCTTCATTAGGGTTGGAAGAAAGTATGTCCCAAGTGTTAACCAACAACTGGAGCACCACATACCTGAGGAGGAGGCAGGCCACCAGCCCCATCGGGGCACACTGGAAGCATTTTCTTGATCTCCTTGTTGCTACACATGCACGATGGGGTGGGGTTCTCCATTGTCCAGTTGCCTTTCTGGAAGATTTCCATGACTGTCTCAGGCACTGGAGCTGTGGACCAGTCTTCTTCTCCCACAGAACAAGGAGTATCTCTGTACAAAGGAAGAACAAGAGAAAATACGTTCATTCAGAAATCTTATACTAGCCATCCAGATTGCAGGACTAAGGAGCCCCATTTCCTATCACCAGTTATACACACATGGATTAGGTAGATGATCAGTCCTTTCTATTTACATCAGTTTGCAGTATAGGCAGATATGGCCTGCATGTAGGTTGTAAAACTTACATCCTTCAAATATGAAATCTTAAGAGCTCTGTCTTAAAACAACTGGAAATGATCTCAGCAACTCATCTGGCTGCTAAGATTTTACTGAGCTGTGCCTAAGCACTTCCAATTATGTTATTACAAACCATTAGGCTAGAATAGACTTCCCCAATCTGGTGCCTTGGGGACTGCAGCTACCCAAATTTCCAATCAGGTCAACCACTAGCCATATACCACTTAGGATTTGTGACAGTTGCAGATTCAATATACCTGGAAATTTGAGATTAAGAAGTGCTTGCCTTAAACAGTATTTTGTAGTTACATTCTATATTTCTCCCAGAATTACTGAACACACAACACAGTCACACCAATAAGTGCCAAGAGATCCATGATGTATTTCAAGTATTCTTCAGTTCTTAATTAGGCTGTTGCTGTCACTTTCTTCAATTTGCAAAGTGTTTTGCTAATATTCCACTTACGGAATGGAGTATCCTTGCATGCAACGGGTCCCGAAACCAGGTTTGTTGAGAAGGGCGTTCAAAAGTTTTTGAGTGCTGTTGTCTTCTGGAGCATCATTGCTGTGGATGTATCAAAAGGAAACCATCAAGGTTTAAAATTAATACAGAGACAGAGGAAACAAACACATAGGAAGAATTCAGGAGGATGAAGCTATTTGTCTCAAACAAGGTTAATGTTCCTTCACATTAATTCCATAGCCCTTCCATATTTATTTCTATCTCCACCCAGAATTCCAGTGGGATTTTCCAGAAATATACGATATGATGTATTTATAACATTATAAATTGGTTTTCTAATATTTATCTCATCTGACTTAATCTGTGAGTTGGAGCCTGCACACCACACTCAGTATGTCCAGGTTATATAGATTTTTTGATCTATGGTTTAATATTTACCTGATAAATGTGTACTGCTGGTCATACATCCATGGCTGCAATTCTAGGCTGGGATATTTTCCAAAGGGAGGAACAATCAGACTGAACACAAGAGCAATGCAAACAAAGATGGCAGGGAGAACAATCTGAAACAATGCAAAGAGGAGGCAAGAGAACATGTTCACAGAATTCTTCAAGAACACCAAAGCTGCTTTCCACAACATGCTAAAAACACAGTTCCTATCATTTCCAATATTTAATCAGCAATGTCAAACTGAATTGCAAATTCCTTTGCCATACCGCCTTTCAATAGCAAAGGAAGTGAATCTTGCAGATACAAAAATCAAATAATTGCACTGGTTTGTGGGGAAAATATTTATATAGTAAGTCTTGTTGTAATGTATTGTAATTAATATTTATTCTTTTTACTGTAAACCACCCAGAGTTGCTCTGCAGTGAGATGGGGGGTGACAAATTTGAGAGAGAGAGAGAGAGAGAGAGAGAGAATCCTTCCAAAGAACAGCCAACCATACCAATGGTCTCCCCAAGACCAAAACCACATTTCAAACTTCATCCCACATTAAAACTCCAAAACCTTTGAGGTGATTAATTCAGCAGAAAAAGGCAGAAAAACTTTATTCATCCTGCAAATTAGCATTCTTGTCAATATAGAGTTTAACCTAAATTTGTGTTGGATGGGGAATAAGAATCCGATTTCAACGCCTTGGGTGTAAACCACCAGCATGCAGTTTGGCATTGAGAAAAGTAAGCTACCAGACAGAATTGGTCAAAAGTAGCTGATTTACCAAGGAGAAAGGGAAGCAGTTTTGAAATTCCTATGGAACTGAACCCTGAGAGAACCCAACTCACCTGGGCAAAAATGCCCTTTCGGCTGCGCTTGGCAATAAGCAGCCGCTTCCAAAGCAGAGCTACAAACTGTTGCTGGGTCAGCTTCCAGCCCTTCATCTGACTGGATCCTTTGCCATCCATCCCACTCAGAAGGTCAGTTTCCCGAGATTCTGCAAGCAAAGAGTTGGAAGTCAGTGAGACTTTCACCTATTTCCCCTAAGCCAAACAACCTCTAGGTAGGACGCCTTCTTTAAGTAAGCATCTGCTTAGGGCCTTGAAACCTTTCCTCTGGTGTAAAAGAAGGGATTCTCAGGGCAGGGCAGGACTGGTCTCCTACTTAGGAGAACGAGAATTGTATGGCTTATTAGATGTAGACCCCCAGCTAGCATGGCCAGTGATTAAAGAGGCTAGGAGTTGCAGTTCAGGAACGTCTGGTAGGGTTGTTAGAGCTGGTAGATTTTCCATCCCCACAGTAGACTAATTTCCCCTTCAAACTTCTTGGAGTAACAGGGAAATTTGTAAAAGAGATGCTTGAAGCCATGCTGGAGCCAGAGAAGCAGCTGGCAAATGGAAGTCATGTGGCTGAAACAGCAGCCTGCCAACTGCATTTCTTTAATGCTGAACTAGAAGTTATAAACTTCCAGTGCTGAGGCTTGGGGAACTGCTCCTGACTGTCCTTTCCACAATCAATGGAAATGCTAACTATTTTCTAGCTTATTGTTATTAGCTTATTGTGGCAAATGTTGATTCACACACAGATGTGCATGTCATTTAATTATTCAGTGCCACTTTGTAGGTTACATCAAGGCAGGCTTAGTAGTAAATGTATCTGCACGTACTCAAGCCTCAAGAAGGGCCAGAAACTGCCGTGGTCAGGCACAACTCGTCAGCAGTGGGAGGAAGAAGACAGCAAAGATCGGCGAGGGGGCAGCGGGGGCAACAGGGGTTGGTGGCAGAGTGCAGGGCAGCCAAAAAGGCAGAGATGGGGGGGGGAGATAGGTAGGGGGAATTGAAGTGGCGGCGAGCATGGCAGGGCAGAAGCATGAGGTCCTCGCCTAACTATCATAATTGGGACTACTGGAACTGCCGTCGCTAAGTGGTGCAGTTACGCAATGTTTTGACTAACGACCACTTCATTTAGCAACAGAAATTCTGGTTCCAATTAGGGTCATTAAGCAAGGACTACCTGTAAATTAAATCTGGTATCAATCTGGGAGAGCACCTGTATTTCTTGGGCCTCAAGTTATGCACACCTGGTTTTGTGCGCATGCATGAAGTTCATCAAAATTCTTCCAGAAATGGGTGTGTTGGGAGGTGAATTACAATGGCCCATCCATAACTTCAGTCTTTATTTGAAGTATGATCAACAAATCATGTACAGCACAGATGGACATCAGCCCTCAGTTGATCCTCAGTTATATTTAAAACACACTTTTTATCTCACACAGGCAAATGCAGACAAACATAGAAATTTTCCACTCTACCTGGATCTATGTCAGAATCATTGGGATCAAAAGCATCTTCTGTGAATGGGCGAAGGCAGCTTTGCCGGTCTCCAAAGACTCGGTTTCTTCTAGCAGGTAATGTGCCATCTGAAAAGAAAAGTTCATTTCCTATCAAAATTGTAGTCATGCTGACAAAACTATTGCAACATTTTTCTGCTCTGCTTTACTTTTATTTTTAAGAGTCTTATCCAGTCAGGAGTTTCCCAGAAAAGAAAGTAGAAGCTGCTTCAAGGAAGTGACATGTCATTTTTTGGTAGAAAGGGCAATGGAATAGAAGCACAGTGAGGTGGCTGCAGGTTTGGTTCAAAACTGGGCACCCAAAGGCCAGTCTCATCAACATTTGCTGGGTGATCTCATCTCATGGTTCTTTAATTCTAGGGCTTGTGAATCTTCTCAACAGACTCTCAGATGATATCAGCTTTTAGCACATCTAAATATTTAATATGGAGGCTGCAACGTTTGAAAGATGCCGACACATTAATCAGTCCAATCACATTATGGATCACCTTACTGCTGACCCATCTTTCTGGAAGCCCCCACTGGTGGCATAAACCTTTCTTGCCCCATAGTTTTCAAACACAGCGGGTACATATGAAGGGCTACCACACGGAAGGAACACTTAATATACAACAATCCTGATTTTAGGGCTGCATAATATCTTCATAAGCCTTAGAAATATAACAACAAACAATATTTATATTGTTTACCTGAAGTCTCTGCGTCTACACCGTTTTCATCTGCCACTTTGAGAAAAATCTGAAAGACACAAGTGCTGACTTTAGGGTATGGTGGTTTATTCCATGGAAGCTATATTGCACCTTCAAGGCTCTTCAAAAGAGCATAAACTGCACGAACCATCTCAATGTGCCAATTCAGTGTAGTGGTTAAGGTGCTGGACTAGCAACCAGAAGACTGAGTTCTAGTCTTCCCTTAGGCAGACTGTGGGCCAGTCACTCTCTCTCAGCCTAACCCACCTCCCAGGGTGGTTATTGTGAGGGAAATTGGAGGTGGGAGCATTATCTACAGGAGTGTTTCAACCTTGGCAACTTTAATACATGTGGAGTTCAATTCCCAGAATTCCTCATCCAGCATGTTGAAGTTGAAGTCCATACATCTTAAAGTTGCCAAGGTTGAGAAACACTGATCTACACCATCTCGACTTGTACAAAATAAAGGTAGGATATAAATCTAATAATAATAAATAATACCAGTTAAAGCAAGCAGGTTTCAACTTTATAAAATCAAGAAAATTGTATGATGAAATGTCTCCCATATTAACACTTCAGCCAGGAATCAAATGCTTTATGATTGACCAGGGAAAGATTATCCAGAAATAGGACCTATTCAGTAGGAGGTTTTCCCTCTCCAATTGGGGTTGCTGAACATGACATTTCCAGGTAGGGTTGGGTTAGGATTAAGGTTAAGGTTAGGGTAACCCAATTTTTTAAAAGAACCCTACAGAGAGGTTGGGAGAGGGCAGTTTTTTCCCAAAGAAAGCTAGAGGGAAAGATCAGGTTTTGCTGACCTCACAGATGGTGGTTCCAGTTAGGCCTCTACCACCATGCATGGATGCCTTGATAAGAGTAAGTAAAATCCATAGGTAGAACTCTAGAAAACGTTTATTAGCATAGCTCACAGTAACATCAGTAGAGATGAAGTTCCTACCATCATTTTCATCTTACCAGAGACATCTGAATATTCTATCTTCGCTGACCACAGTTCATAGCATTGGACAGTTAGACCCCATGGGCAGCACCACATTCTGAGTTTTTTAAAGAAGCCCCACCCACCAGAAAAGCCACTACTTTTATACAGTTTGGAAACACTGTGGTGCACTTTGTGGGAATGTGTGTTGTTACCCTGTGGAAGCATATCCCACTGCCAAGCACAAGAAGGCTATCTCAGCCACAACCCCCTGGGAGAAAACTGAGCTATGGGCTATGGCACCTGATTCCAGAATTTCTGCTGTTCCTTCCATAATCTGCATGGTTCACATACCTCTTCCAAGGTGGTCTCAGAAATGCCATAGCTGGAAATGCCCAGGTCAGAGAGGCGGTCATCAATCTCATGAAACAGCTCCACAAAAGCTCCCTCTCGGGCAGCTTCGTATGGCAAAACGTAAGTTAACTCATGGCCAATGTCCTCCACCAGTCTTGCTTCAGGGACATGCTTCATAATCAGATTAGAAATTGCAGATACATCTAGAAGAATGCAAGTTGTCATCAGATTCTGCTGCTGCTGCTACTGTTGCTTTATGTTGTGCCAACTAAATATAATCTTTTCATATCTGATATTGCTAACGACCAAAGTGCCTACTTCTCAGGGAGCTGAACCAATATATAATCTAACAATTTCTTCTTCATTGCAAAGCAACTGAATTCACAATAGAACGTTGGATGCAGACTTTGATTTCCATGAATAGAAGGGCTTCATCTATCCACAGAAGGATTCTCAACTAGCAGAGGAAGCCCACTTGTGCCACGAGGATATGGGGAGCTACCCACGTTCTTCCCAAATCTGTTCTAGGGGATGAGAGCCTCTTTAGAAGAGCAGGTGTTATGGGATGCAGGGGGAAAGAAGAGTCCCACCACCACACTAACCAACAACAAAAGCCCATCAAGGAGAAGCAACTGCCAGAAGCAAAGGGTGGTTTCTAAGCCTCCATGCTCAGATTAATAATCTGTTTATCAAAGCTGCAGACTTTGGGCTATTTTTTTAAATACCAGAAAAGTAATATCAAAATCATATCGAAATACTACACTGGGGATTAAGAAGTCACACTCTAGCCAAATAAAGTACAGAAAACCAGTACATAAGAAACAACCTTACCTATTGTTGGGGTGTCACTTTCGTGGTCACTACCAAGGCCTGCATCAGAACTACTCTGAGAAACACTGTCATCCTAATTACAAAAGAAAGGGTGATCAAAAAATCTTTCAGCCAAGTAAGTCAAGATAGAGTACATTTTAAGAACGCTGCAACTCTAATACAACAGCAACAAAGGCGGGCACTGAAATCAAAGGAATGTTGCTATGTCTTTAGATTGTGCCACTGTGCTCCTGAACACTCTGTATGATTATGGCCACCAAGAAAAGAAGTTATTACACTTGAGCAGCCCCATCTATTTAGATTGTTTTAGAGAGTACTGGCAACAGCCCATACCTTTTTCAGGTAAGATATTGTACTGCTGCTGTTTCTACAGGAGCTGAGGGAGGAATCCACATCCTTCTTGACTAACGTCAGGTAGTATCCTGTGCCCAGCTGGTTCTTCAGGAATAATGAAGAGCCAACACAACAAAGTTTGCCATGAGATATGATGGCAATTCGGTCTCCAAGGATGTCTGCCTCATCCATGTGGTGTGTGGAGAGAATGATTGTGCGACCTACAATCCAAAAGAAACACACATACATTAGAGAAGCTTAGTGATTGTGCTATTTCTGTTTTCCCTACAAGGGCTAACAACAGCTAAGAGATGGCAAATGAACACCAGGAATACCAAACGAATTAGCTTTCCCTCACAGCCGTGGTCCCAAGCTTATCTGAAGAGCCATGCAGGTGTTTTTAAAAAAACATTGCAAGAAGATACAGAGGATCAAGATCTGCCATTCTAACTGGCTAAAATCTGATGCCAAGTTTATGATTGCCCCTTAGTAGCAACACGTTCTTGTCCCTATGTACAACTTTAGAAATCATTGAAGGGTCAACTGGAGGATCACAGCCTAGTCAAACACCACCTCATGAGGAAGGGCTGTGGCTCAGTGGAAGAGAACACGTGTAGCATGCAGAAAGTCCCACTTTCAGTCCTTAGCATTTCTAGTGTAAAAGACTGCAGATAGCTGGGCTGGGAGACACCTTAACCTGAAACATCAGAAAACTGGTAGTGATAGGTTGTTCTGGGCAAAATGTTAGCAAGACTAGGAAGGCTTCAGCTGGAAGATCTTGGACAGCCACCTTAAACTTGGTCTAAGTCATCTTTGTCTGCCCAATCTTCTCCTGCACAGAAAATCTTTGGAATACATACTTTGAGAATTCAGCTACAGTTGTGTTAAGTGCAATATTGCATGAAAATAGTGATCTTATTGCATGTAATTGTGTTTCATTCTTGCACACAAAAAAGGCAAACAAAAATACACAATATGGAACTAAATTATATAGAATTAGATCATTGTATGAGCAAGCTTAATACTGTATGCATTCGCTAGCAATTGCTTTCTGGGGTTTCAGATAGGAGTCTTCCCTAGTTCAAAGTGGAGATAACAGGAATTGAATTAGGAACCTTCTGCATGCAAAGTAGGTGTCCTGTCACTAAACCACAGCTCTTCTTTACCTAAAAAGTCTACTTCTGACAATCACCCCCCAATATAAGCATGTAAACTTTCATTAGACCACCAGACAAAAGAATGAGTACCTTGTCGATATTTCAAGAGCAACTCCCAGATCCCTCTTCGGGAATATGGATCAACTCCAGCTGTTGGCTCATCAAGAATGACAACTTTAGAACCACCTACAAAGGCCAGAGCTACTGAAAGTTTTCTCTGCATACCACCTAGGAGGCAAATTTGGACAAATTTAGTCTCTCTGGGAATATCTGCAGAACTACCATGATGTACTTATGCGAATATATTCCAATAGGGAAGCAAGTGGGCAGGCATGTAGGACTGAACTAGCCTTCCCTAACTAAGTATCCTATAGATGAGATGGGCTACCATCATCACCAATCATTATGTAAGATCTTATTTGAGAAAGGACACATCCATACCTTTAGGAGACAAAGGAAAAGAAATATAATGCTAGTGACACCATTGTATTTTTCTTACCATTCTATAGCAATGATTTCCCAAATCTGGATGGGACATCTTGAAATGGGAGCTTGGTTTTGTTTTCTTTTAATTCACCAAATTCCTCAAGGAAGATCCTGTAAGTTCCAGGATTTAGAGGAGGAGAAAAACATTCTTCTCCTCCAAATTGTTCTGACCATCCAGGAGGAATCTTCATGTTTGCTGCTCAACTAAGTACCACCCTCCATTTCTTTTTTCTTCCCATTTTCTTCTGCATTTCTTTTTTCTTCAAAGCCATCATCTATCAATCACAATAGATAGGATGTTGTATACAAAAATATACAATATCTCTCAAGAGTTTAGAAAGTCTGCTTGTAGCTCGCAGCAGAAGAACAATGATTTATCAACCCTGGGAGCTCTTAACATCTTATATCCTACAGGTATACCAATAAGGTGAGCAACACTAAATAACTGAATAATAGCAATTTACCAGAGAGTTTACTTGTCTTAGATCTGAGTTTGTGAGGCAAACCAACATCTATAGCCATTTGTTCCATTTCCTTTTTCACCAACTTTTCCGACAGCCCCTTCAGGCGTGCATAAAACCAAATGTGTTCTTCCACTGTCAGCCTAGGCAAAAGGGAGAAAAGGATGAGAAATAATACATTATATATGTAGTGGTTGTTTCTGATCATCTATTTTGAAAATTGAGGCAGACCCAACATAGGCCATTTTCTCACTAGCGACTTACAGTTTTGTTACCCATCCATAGTTTTGACATGATATAAAATCTATCCTCATTATTGTTGTCTTGGCATAATGATGACTAGATGTTTCAGAAGACACTGTAAGTCACTAGTGGGGAAATGATCAAAAGCCAGATACACAGAGAACGAAGAAGGTTTCTTACAGCTGATCAGACTATTTATTATCTGTGCTAATATTGTCTATTTGATCCTCTCTCAGACAGATGCTTTTCAGATGCATTCAGCTGCAGCTTCCGAAAGACCTATCAACCTGGGCACAACAAATCTGAAGGATACCCTGATGGAGAATTAGGAGGGCATGGTATGTTTTCAAACCAGCTTATTCCAGTCAGTGCCAACACCTGCTACCTGATCATTCAAATGGAAATATCACTTTCCCTCCTCTGATCTAGGCTAAAAAAAAAGTCTAAACGTAAAAGTACTGGGGATTTCCGCATGTAAAATGCAACTTTTTATTTTTGAAAGCCGAACTGACCACAGAGGACCTCAATCATTTTTGGGGGCAGCGGGGGCTGAGGATAGATGGCACCAGCAATAGTTCCATAATTCTTTCCACTTCAAGCTATTTTTTCCACTCAAGATCAAGGCCCAAATTTAAGGGATTCTCTCCCCACTCACCATAAATGGCAAAACAATTGACTGGCCAATCATTCTGAATAAAAAGGCAATTAGAAGAGCAAGTGAATGTTTAGATAGCCCCCCCCCCCTTCTTTCTTGGCTACCATTCTTGTGCTTAAATTCACAACAACACATCATCCAAAGCTGATGTGTTGTTGTTGTTGTTGTTAGGTCTAGAAAAGAGGCACATGATTTGTCAAAAAGCTTAGTTTTGCTCTGGGTCTATATCACCTGGGATACACCAAACTACACAATACCTAACAACCCTGTGCTCTAATCTATCAAGAGCCTGACAAGTCTGTGGTTTCTCCAGTCCCAGACAGGGAAGCAAACAAGAGGTTTAGGGGGAGCCCATTTGGTTACAGAAGGCCAGGCATGCTAGTGAGGTCAGTGGCTCTCAAGTTGTAAAATAGGCTATAATCTTGAGCAAGATTATTTACAGCAAACAATCCTATTCTTGCTCACAAGTAATGAGGCAAATTTCATAAACCAAAAATAGCAAAAGGAATTTTAATTTTTGTTGTTGCTGTTGTTCTTATACAAAGTCTTAAGCCACATGTTTGTGGACACAATTCAAATATGCAGAGGAAGCATACCTGAACAATTTAGGGGAAAAAAGCAAATAAAAGGGACCTAATGTTCTTGTTTTCCAAATGCAAGCTGATTTTAAGCAAACTGAATCACTTGGGGGCCCAGCTCACACCTCTGAACATCTGGGGGAGTCAGAGCATCTGAAAAAAGTTGCCAACAATCTCATTTAGCTACACAGTCAGCAAATGAGAACAAAAGAGCTCTATCCTGTAAATATAAATGGGTTCTTGCACAAAATTCTCTGCCAAGGGAAAGAAACCATTATTCCTGCCCTTCACTTACCATGCATCAGTGGGCAGTACTTCTATTTACAGGGAGCAAATTGGCTTGACACAACAAAGAAAGCCAAATTATGGTTTATTAGCACATTAATCTTGCCTGCTCCAGTAGTAATGTATGGCTGTGAGAGCTGGACCATAAAAAAGGCCGAGTGCCGAAGAATTGATGCCTTTGAACTGTGGTGCTGGAGAAGACTCTTGAGAGTCCCCTGGACTGCTAGGAGGTCAAACCAGTCAATCTTAAAGGAAATCAACCCTGATTGCTCATTGGAAGGATCGATAATGAAGCTCAAGCTCAGATATTTTGGCCACCTAATGCGAAGAGAGATCTCTTTGGAGAAGACCCTGATGCTGGGAAAGATTGAAGGCAAAAGGAGAAGAGGACGACAGAGGATGAGATGGTTAGATAGCATCACTGAAGCAATGAGCATGAAACTGAGCAAACTCAGGGAGGCAGTGAAGGACAGGAAGGCCTGGCGCAATATGGTTCATGGGGTCACGAAGAGTCGGACACGACTTAACGACTAAACAACAACAAACAAATCTTGCCTGCTGGCATTCCCTACAAGCAGAGACATCTAATAATCCATGGACTGCGATATCTGATAACTCTATAATATGCAGCATGAATCAAGGTTGGAGATTGGTTCCTCTCAAAACAAACCAGGGATAAAAGCCACTGTTTAGTTTTTTCTTTTTCCTTCTGGTTTCTTCCAAAAGTTACAAGCAAGATTTACAGAAAACAATAAACACACTATGGAGGGAGCTACCCATGATTTACTGGCCATACCCAGTTGCAGAAGCAGCCCATGGAAATAATCTGAGCGTGCTGCTGGTTCACTGGAAAGCCATCCCTTGGTTTACAGTGTCACAACAACTGTCCTATTTGAAAAATGTGATTCTGATAAGTTTTCTATTTAGGGCAGTTCACACCTAGACATTCCATCATGTTTTTCTGAAGCAGCTCAAGAATTTGAGGACATTTTTGAAGCAAGGTAATACATTCTATAGAACATGAACTGGGTGGACTGGCCAACATCAACAGAGACGTCATTCACATTCAGACATACGCACACATATATACTCTCTCCCACCACCACCACCTCCTATCATAACCCTGTGCATTTTGCTAATGATGAAAGAATGAGTGAATACAAGGGAACTGTGATTGGCAACGCGACTCACTCGTCAAACAGGACGTTGTGTTGGGGACAAACACCTAGATTCTTCCGGATAGTGCTGAGTTCAGAACGGATATCTTTACCCAGGATGAAGGCTGTGCCTGACGTTGGGGGGAATAAACCAGTCAAAATGGACCTAAACACAACAGAGAAGGAGTTAGGTTCCAACATGACAGAGTTAAACATGAATGAAGAAGTTCTTTCTTCCTCTTTAACAAGTTTGCCTCTTACATTGTGGTAGTTTTTCCTGCTCCGTTGTGCCCTAAGAAGGAGGTAATTTGCCCTTCATAGAAATTCAGCGTAAGACCATCTATAGCCGGCTTCTTGCCCTCACAGTAAACCTTCACCAGGTTCTCAATGGAGACACCAAGGGGAAGATGGCTTGGCTCTTCTTCCATACAAACTAGAAAAAGGGAAAGGAATTCCCATTAACAAGCAATCAGGTTTGTTTGTTTGTTTTTGCAGAAGTGCAATCTTCTTGAACAATAATCTGGGTAGCAGTAATGATGGGGATCATAGGACAAATTGGGATATGCTGTAGATGTAGCCACTTTATGAATGCCAGGGAATACGACTGTTGCAAAGCTAACTGACCGCAACTGAACTATGAACTGTCAGAAGATTTCCTTCAAAAAAGTCTGTGGGGAAAATTAACTGACCTAGGTTTGATCAAGCTAGGTCAAAGCTGCTGCTTCTGAACAGGCCTTGGTTAGGTTTGTTTTGGCACCAACACTACAGTTTAAGGTCCAACCATGTTTTTGCAGGATTAGCCCATGATCCATCTAATCCAACCTTTCTGAATTTCAAGAAATCCCAATATGACTCTTTAACTACCCCTCTTCCTTATTTCAGCAGGCATCTTCTTTTTTCCATGATGCAGCTAAGATTGCAAATGAGTCACTTACTTTCACATGACTCTGCAGCATGAGACGGGAGCCACTGTCCTCCAGATTCCTCACCAAACCAATAGGATTTCATAAAAGGGAAGTACCAAGGTCTGGGAATGCCATACTGACCTAAACAGAAGACAGAGTATTTTCCATGAAACAGAAGAATGGGTCTTAGCATTTGAGATATGCAAAGGTGCTTTCCAAATGGCTGAACTGGGCTTGTTTTGCACACATTCAAAGGAGTTCTAGCCACATCAACCTATTTGATTTGGGAAGCACCACATTTATGATTTATCCCTAAATTCTGAAACTGAGTATCTACTGATGGGAACAAATTCTAGGTTCTTTGTAAATCACATTTAGAAATTCATTCTTTTAACCAGCATACACATTTGTTTCGGTTGAGCCAATTAGCTTGGATTTCAGCTGCTGCTCCAGAGGAAATGCTATGAAGTCAGTATTGCAGAATATATTCGGGAGCTACAGAATGGGCACTTCTCATTGTGGGAATTCTCCTCTGATCATGCCTCCTGGATCCTCAGATCAACCCCTCCACCCACACTTCCTGCAAGAGTCGAGATGCTTTTGTTCCTTGCCACTGTATTTCTGCTTCCTCCTCATGCAGAGGAGCAGCTATGCTTCCCATCCTCCACAACAGTGGTTTTTTCCTTGTGGAAACTGGACACCAGAGATAGAAATGAAGATTAGGGGGCAGGTTGCTGACTTGCTACCATGCTGCTATGAGGCCACAATGCTGTCTCATAAAACTGAAAGTTGGAGACCTTGTCAGGGAAACAACATCCCAAACTGGCAAATGGTTTTACTGGGAGAAGAAGATGGGGCTGTAGAAATTAACAGGGCAAGAAGGAGAAAGAAAGGAGGAGGGGGGGCAGCGAAGGAGGAGATTCCTCACCTGGGAAAACAGACTCAATGTACCAAGTCATAGTGCCATACAACAAGCTATCCAGCAACATCATGCACACAGATGTTGTCAAGTTGAAGCTGTCTTCTTCCACAGGGCTTTCAAATAAATTGTCCCACTGCAATCCAATGCCCTGTTCTTCAAACAAAGAAATGTACTCGCAGCCAAACCCAAAGGCAACAGGAGAAAGTAGGCTCTGGTGAAGAAAGACAGCCAATTAGTACTCTTATTACTTTCACTAGTTACGTTTTTTTGACATGAGGAAAGCCAGTGAATCAGATTAAACCAGCCACTGTTACATACTCTAAGTAAAAGGGACCCAAAGTAAAAGATGAGGCAGATGGGTACTTCAGTCACTCTTCATGATTGATTTATTATATATTTGCCCAATGGTGGTAATCATTCAACAGAAACGTGATGCATTGTATCTTTGCCCCACTCATGTCATCTTGAAGCCCCATGCACCTGAGGAGGGTGGGAAGGTTTCACAGAAAAACGTTCTCCATGCAAAGGGTAGTAAATGTATGACTCCCATTTCCACTCAGAGATCAACAAACCTGATTAATGTGCATTAGAAAGCCATATAGTGGATTTGAAAGCTTTACCAATAGTTGAAATATAACTTACATTTTGTTACACATTAGTCACAGATTTAAGGAATCAGTGTTAAAAAAAAAAAAACACTTAGAAAAATCTGCAATTACAGCCCTCCCAAACCTGGTGCCTTCCAGATGTACATGGCTAAAATTTTCCATCTGAGTTGCATAATGATGGGAGCCTTTGTCCTGTGCATCTAAGAAGCACCAGGCTCTGGAAAATCTCTTTTGCTTACACACAATAAAACAGTCTACCTGCTTTCTGCCAATACTCACTGCAAATACTCTGACAGAGAAGCTGATGTGCGTCTGCCAGGCGACACATACGACGTAAGGCAAGTAAAGAGTAAAATAGATAATCCCTCCACAAGCAGTTGCTATGTTGGCCCTGGAGAAGAAGGTGCTGATGAGGAAGCATTGTGAAATGGTCACTACACCAAAGAGAGACAGGAAGATGAAAATCACTGTGGGATCACTGTAGGGCAGCAGGTTGCCTTTCTGGATAAAAAGAAGAGCCAGAGGGAATACGTTTGTGTTGCACCAAACACTGTACTGTAAACATACAATTGCTAAAACTGTCTGCAGACCTTTGTCCAGTATACTTTCAGCATCCAAGTTCTGTTTGCCCCCAGGTAATAGGTGAAAAAGAGCAGTGACCATGCGCACCATCCATGTTCTTCTACAGACAAGCTAGATGTCTACACTGATCTGTTACTGGCTGGCTATCTTTTTTATTCTCATGTTCCAAGAATTCAGAGAAATATTTTTGTTGCATAAAACTTTGTGAGGCATGCTTGAGCAAAGGCTGGGGTCACACACTACATTGAGCCATAATAAGATCTATTTGGTTCTGACTTGACATGTGTGAATTCAGCTAGTGTCTTAGCCAGGCCAACCCTGGATCTTTCACATTTGGAAAATGTGGGATTCCTATATACAAAATGACACTTACCCCAAGACCCCCAACCTGGGGCCCCCATATGTTCTAGGACTACAACCCACAATTTCCAATTAGAATGTTTTTTGACAATGCTGGTTGGGAATTCTGAGAGATATAATCCCAAATCATCCCAAAGGGCACTCATGGAGAAGGCTGCTTTAGCTCATGTACTCATCTAGTTGTCCCATAGTTAAACTGGTCAGGAATAAAACCATTCACTTGTTCACTTGTGGAAGAAGAATATATGTTCCTACTCTCCATTTTAGCCTACCCGCCCTTGACTAGATAACTATGGCATGTCAATTATTTTTAAAATTTAGTCTACAGTCCACTGATGGGCCTGAAATGTTTTTGGGTGATTCTACCCTCTGAGGTCATCGTAAAAATAAAACCAAGATGTGCTGAGGACTTTCTCCAGAACAAACATTACATTAAAGTTCAATTCTAACTAGTGAATACCTGAGCGGTATGAGCCCCCACAAATATATTCACCAAGCAGCATTTTCTTTTCCCTTCCTTCTCTACATTTTCAGTGCAGCTACATCAGAGCATGGAAAATATTAAGCATTAATTCAGTATTGGTTAATCTCCCCTGGATGGTTGTAAAACATGAAAATGAGTGAACCCCACAGGATAACTGAAGTGCAATAGCAATCTGGAATTTTGTAAAAAAAAAAAAAAAGATCCTGGCATATGAACGATGGCTTCTTTCAGCTGGCCTAGCCGAAATTTATTTAGCCTTCTTTTAAGGTCACAGTCTATGCTACAGAAACAAATTTCTGAATATATACAGGCTGAATATATTCTCCTGTAACCAGAAAAAGACTCCTGGTTGTGCAGTTAATCACTATAGTAAGAATAAACACAAACTAGCAGAAGCATTAGCTACATGTAGAAATATTTCACTGTGTGAAGGAGAAAGAATGGAAGAACATATAATATTTAAAAATTAATATTCAGCATCTATATCAGAGCTGGACAAACTGGTACTCTTGAGATGTTCTGAATGTCAGTTCCCGATAGACCCAGCCAGCACAGCCATTGTGGTACTAGTCCAAGATGCTTACCCACTATATACACATATATTATCTCAGCACACTTTACAACAGTCCTGTACAGTAAATCATGTATGGAGGATAAAGACTTAATCATGAAGGATGAGAGCTAATTGATGACTTAATGGCTCAGGGGAAGCTGTATAAAGGCAGTGGATTCATATTTTACATCAGCCTTCTAGGATAGCATCTCAAAGCATAAAAGCCATTCCTATAACCTTTAACCATCATTGTCCTGCGTTGACTGAGAATTAGGTTGGATGGTTGTCTACCGCATTGGGAGAATGCAAGCTTGAGGAAGAGTTCTTAACATTTTTAACTACAACACAGATTAAGCATTCTATCAAGAAAAGGAGGGGGAAAAAAGTGAAGTCAATCTCACCTTAAGGATGAACGTCAGAAGCCCTGCGCTTATGAGAATGGGGATGAAGCTACTAATGAACCAGCTAAGCCAGAGGATGCCATTGTTGAGGCCCATGATCCTCATTGTCTCTTTCAGCCGGGTTTCCTTCTCATACACAATCCCCTTGATGATCACCGCTACTGAGTAGATCCACGCCAGAATCATAAAAAGGGGCATCGACTGGCTCGTGATACGCAAGAATCTAGAAAGGAAGCAGCAGGCAAACAAAAGTTTGGGAGGATGTTTTCAGAGGCAGCTGCTGTTGTTTCTAAAATCATCTTGGATCCTGGGAATAAAAACTGTCCTAGGAAGCATCCTAGACACCATCTTGAAGGTACCTACTTCCTCTGAGATGGTTGAAGGAGGCGTCTTAAAACACTTTCCTCTCACAGGACTGTAATATTGGACTTTTTAAAGCAGAAATCCTGTTATTTCCTCCAGCTAAGATAAGGTCTGATTTTAAATTTGCAAAATATGGCTTATTCTGCATTAAGGTGGAACCAGAAATATCAACAGGATATTCATCCAAAGTGTCCCTTACATGTCATCCACATAACACGGGTAGGGCATCTGCTGAACATAGACGCCAGTTTTCTTCTCAGAGCCTGTCAAAGCCCGGATGATTGCTTGCTCTATTACATCCTGCAAGTAAGTGAAGCCTCCCCAGATGTAGCGCATGTCATCAAAAGGATCAGCTCGAGGGCCTGGATCCCAGAATCTGCAAGAACAGGCAACAACCATTTATTGCTGATTGTAAATTAAAGTTCTCACATCTAAGACTATAGTTGGAATCTTAGCAAAGCTTTTCCAAATGCTCACTTGTCCTTAATTTTGTTGGTCCTTTCCACGCTGTCGATATCCATCCGTATCTTGTATTTGACATGACGGGGCAAATTCACACTCTTGGGAGCAATTTCAGGGAAAATGATGGCGGCCCAGAATCGTCTCTGATCCAGCAATTCCATGGATTTGCTGACCAGCCACCCTTCATTAGGCACTGCTTCCAGCTTGTCCAAATTGACACACTGAAATGACAACAAAGAACTGGATTAGAAGCTGATGTTTATTTTGGGGGGGAAAAAGTGGAAAACCAAGACATTGCCAATTTTTTGCCTGGAAAGTTATTTTCTAACTTTGATTCAGGCTGAATTTTTATTTATTTTCCTGTATATCATTCGTTTGAGTTTGTGGCACTTAGAGGGCCTTAATTAAAAGCATGGTTCTAGAACAAAGTCTGATGTTATATCTTTTTAGTCAAAAGACCTGTTTGACTGTTTAGGAAGAGTAGGAAACCTTCAGACATTTCAGACTACAGTTTCTATAAAACTAAGACAAAATGATCAATGTTGAGGGATAATCAAAGCTGGAATCCAAAACACCTGCAAGGTTGTCTAACAGATTGTCAGGAATGGCGGAGCTGCCTTTTATGTACAACCCTTTTCCTAAACAAAACAAATAAAACAAAAAAAGAACCCCAGGTTTCCGTACCTTGAACAATTCACCTGGCAGAGCACTCATGGGTAACTATTCTCCAGTCAGGAGTCTTAATCCCTCTGTGAGAGACGGATGAGTAAGGATCACAGATGGCTTCCAGGCTAAAAACTCCTCTACCACCATAACCCCCAATTCAAAATCTCACCCTGCACATCTTTGGAAACTGTTTCCCTTCCTTACTCTTCCACAAATCAATATTTACTTCAGACTCCACAGCCCTAAGAAATATAGAAAGTAAAACGCCTCCTTAATCCTCCATCAAGAATAGGAGACTCACTTCCATAAAACGGGAAATAGTCATAATGGCTTCATCAGTCTCATTGAAAGCATCCCTCCAGGTGTAAGTTGAGCCATTCACTGGGCGAACATCCTCGGGGTATTTTGCTAGGAACAGGGCAATCTCCTCCATGGTCCAGCTTAAACCCATCAACTGGTGGTCCCAAAGGAGCTTACTCTTCAGCAAAGTCTACAGTAACCAACAGAGCAAAGGGGATTAGTTAAACTTGCCCTGAAGAAAGGGGGGAAAAAAAAGAAGAGCCATGGTCATTCATTCCACTTGAAAGTCCATCTTATTATTAAAGATTAGGGAATCTAAACATCTATAAGTACAATACAGCAGTTTGCTATATAAGGGGAAAAAGAATAAAGTTGCCATTTCTATCAATGTTTCCCAATAACTTGAAACAGATATTTACAGCAATCTGCCCCAGCCTACCAAAGTTCTTTGGGCAGTGTGGTTGCTGGATATGCAGGCAGGGAATGATGGGAATTGCACTTCAACATACTGACTAGATAGGGAAGGCTGTTGGCATGTAGAGGCCAAACAGGAATTGTCATTTCTTTTTATGGTTCTGAGCATATTAAAACTGCTTGTAATTTAATTCTCTTCTGCTATTTTCATAAGAACTTTGATTATTTCCACAGGGGCCAACTGCAATAAAATTGTTTCTAGCTGAGTAGAGGAAAAATCCAGGTCCTCTGAAAACCATCCAGGTCAAGTCAGCTGCCATTTTTACATGTTTCCTTTCTACTTCTCCTCAACCTGCCATCTTGACTGGATCTTAAATCTTAGCAAGTAAAACATTTATGCTGGAGATCTGGAATACTCCTGTGGAGCTAGGCCCTCACAGGACCCCTTACCAATCACAGGAAACTTATATACCTATGGGATGAGATAAAAATCAGTGTGTTTTATCTCTCCCTCCTCAGTGAAAGAACATGGCATGCTTTCAACCCTGGTTCCACCAGGTGGCAACCTTGTATAAGATCTCTAGAAAACCAAACAGCATTGAACAAAGTAAACAAACATTTCTGAAACCAGGAGAACCTGATGGAAAGGAAGAAATGGTTTCCATTTGTAGTTGAGCATGACCAAAATGGTTCAATGGGTTCTTTGCTAAAAGCAAAGACAAAGGTGCAGGTGTGGGGGGGACCATGCAGGCTGGCTGTTCCAATCCTTGTGCATGGAGTAAAGCTGCTAAGAATATTCACTGTGCAATTCTTCCATATTTACTTAGAATAAATGTGGATAAATGCTCAATTTTCAGGTAGTGGTGTACAAAATTACAGTTGATGGCCATTTCTCCAGGACTGGTATCAAGTACCACAAATTATTTGTGCCAGCAAAAAACGCCACCGTCAGATCGTGATTCCATGCAGGCAGGGTATAGTCTGAAGAGGCTTGGTGTCACACTGTGCTGTCCCTGTGGGAATGCCAACCCAAGATGCCCTTGCCCCCTCCCTACCCCAAACTGTTACCCCCTTTGCAGCGCCGCTGTACCTATTCTGCCACTATTTCACTTTTACACCATTTCATTTTTGCACTGTTTCAGTTTTGGGCAACTCAAACTCCACTTTCTGTTCCTCTTCCTTTTCCTGCTTTTACTTCAGGGACATATGGTGCCCCAGACATTTGAACTTTAGACTAGAGGGCAGAATTGATTAGACTGCATTTGCAGAAATCTGCTTACATTGCCAAGCAGATTTGGGCAGTTGGACCTTTTTATTTCTCCCTTTCTGGGTTTCTTAACTTTACCCTTCCTTCCTTTGTAAAATTATCCTTTTTCTCAGGCAGAGGGCTGTACTGGTGTCTAGTGGGGATGGCAAGTGCAAAACAAGTGAACTGGGAAAGCCATGGGGCTGCATATACCCTAATATCCTGTTTGATTTTTTATTAAGGTAGGGAGCAAGAAAACCTAACAGAGAGAGCAGCTGCTAGAAGAGGATGTCTGTTAGTAACGAGAGGGAAAGAGCTGTAATTATACCACTGGTTACATCTACCCAGCTGTGACAACACTCAACAGCAGGTCACACTGAACTAGTTGCCCTGAAGACATGGAAAAGCAGCACAGATACTACATGCTTTGCCTTGACACTTTTAGCAGGAACAATTACTTAAGGTCCAAAACATGAAGTGACAACCAAAGACCAATGATTATGTCCTGGTCTTCAAAGATCAGGGTCACGTGATCCAGGAATGCTATGAGATTGCCAGGGTAGATGGGGACCAATCTGAACGGCAAGTGAGGAAAGGGGTGATGCCTGATGCCAGGTAGGTTCATTTTTTAAAAAAAATAATAATTTTCATTAAAGTAGTTTTTGACAGATACAAATTTTGAACTGAAAATAAGAAGAATAGGGAAGAGTAATAAGAAAGTGAAAAAAGAAATAAAGAAAAGTACGTATGCCGAGTAGGTTCTAAGCAGATTCTGTTTCATTAAAATCCTCTTTATAGACCTGCAATTTCTGTTTATATAATGCATTGTTGCTTTGTATAAAAGGGCTCACACAGATGGGAATTTCCTGGTCATGAGTCAGTGTCATCCAATGATGAAGTTAGTAGCCAAGAAACCCGTCTCTACAGGGCCGGTCCGACTTGTTAGGCAGGGATTTATCTAAGCCTGCAGATTCAGAAGGTCATTATAAATCAGCAAAATGACAATTACTTAGCTTAGAACATAAGTTTTCATGGCAGCTACTTCTTGATGAAATGATTTCTGGACAATGCCATATGGGACGATATGTATGTGCTGATGTTTCAGCACTTGTTCATTGCCTGACACAGGATGTCATTTCATTAAAAAGAGTCACTTTTTAATGAGATGGGTGATGACAAATTTGATACATAAATAAAAATAAAAATAAATTAATACTGTACATAGCTTATGATTACAGCCTCTTCCCACTGTTGAAAGCCTCCTATCAGTAGAGAGAGCTAGTTGGCCTCCACCCAAATATGTATCTGTTTTTCCAAGCTTTTTTAATATCATCTTCATCCTTTTAGCCTCATTGCAATGTTATCTTAAACAGTTTTTTTCATGGTTCAGGAGTATTTTCTCTTTTTATGTCATCAGATTGCAGCTTTCTGTGTCTAGGTGATTTTTCTCTGTTCTAGGTTTTGTTCTGCACCTTATTTGATTTCTTGGATATTACAGTGGTGTTTTATGGATTCCGTGTTTTCATTTGTTTAATGATTCAATTGTGCATCCCTTAAAGAATCAGGAATCTTGGATTAAAGAACTCTGTTTTACTACAGGCTGCACAGCTGAGTCCTCAGAGACAACACTTCACCTCCCTCCCCCAGCTAAAATGTGTGAGGAGCCACAACATGTGGCGATGCCCATTTGTCTCTCCTGTCAAGCTGAGCAGGGCTGGGGAACAGAAGGAAGATATAAGCAACAGACGGTATCCAGCGAGAGGAAAAGGTTATCCACCAGAAAACCTGGCCTGCATCTCATCCAAAGCATATCTTTATGGTACAGTTTATGTTCCAGTGAACTCTAAATCCACATCCTGTTGTGAAAGGATGCCACAACCTGAACATCCTTCCCACTCCCTCAACTGACATTGGTGTAACTGCCAATTAATTCTCTGTGGAAAGAGGTGGCCATAGAGATGAGTTTCCTGAAAAATGCTGCCCGTGTTTGCCCAATAGTGTGTTGCTCTTCTCACATGTGTGGGTTCCTCTCACCTTTATTTTTTTTAGAGTCTGTGAGAATGTCTTTTTCTCCAGGCCTGCCTTCTTCAACCAGTGCGAAGGTTAGATCCAAGACCAGACTGTTATAAAAACAGTGCACAGATGGTCACTGCTCTTCCCTTCCAAAAGTATAAAGCTCTCACTCCATTACATCATACAGGCGGGAGAAAGAACACAAAAACTGACCCTTCCCTTTACTATAAATAGGGCTTGTATCTTACACTATGTCCTTGAACCATTGCCTGCAAGGTTTCTAGTTCTAGCATTGGCCGGGAGAAGCATGACAACTTGGCGCTTTCCAGGTCTGTTAGGACTATGCATTTGAGCATCTTCAGCCAGCAGTGTCACAAGCCATGAATTAAATAAAACAGTTACATTGTCCATCTGCTTTAAATATACTCTCAGACTCTTGGGAACGGGCTTTAATCAGTGAAATATGTGCGTTTTAGAAACACCAAAGAGTTATTTTTTTCTCTCTTTTCCCAGAAAGCTTCACGCAGGGAAGAAATATGAACCCAAGATCCCAAGTCAATGTCCGTTAGAAAATACTGGCTCTCCAACACCAAACAGAATCACTCATGAAAATGAAATGGAATGAAAGCCTTTTAGTAGTATCTAAGGAGTGAAGCTTAACATTATTTACGGTTATGATCCCCTATAGCTAATTAAATGTCCTGCTCGAGTTTGGGAAGTTGGGGAGCGCAAAGAAGGCCTGGGGCTATCACCTGCCTTACCGCCTGGCAAGTAATGTTTGACGGCCCTCTTCTCTAGGGAAATGTGTTTATAGCTGCACTTGGCATAACTGAATGTAAAGCTTGAATCCCCCTCATTTTGCATACTTCTCAGCCATGTCCTTGGCAGATGTACTTCATTCAGAATAGCCTGATTTATGGACCACTCAGAATCTGCCTGTATTGTGCCCCACAGATCACCCCATTTGGCACTTCATGGAAGCACAGCGGGGAGACTCATTGTCTATAGGGTTGCACCTTTCTTCTCTGTCCCAGGATATTATCATATTGCACAGGCAAGAAAGCTCCAGACAAAGCAGGCTTGTCAGAAAGAATGAGCAGCTATACTCAGACATGCACATAAACACTCAAGGCCAAATTGGCAATCACAATACTAAAATAAACAAACCAGACTCACTTCTTGTAAATTGGCCTGTGTTACCTGAGAGAAAAAGGAGTTATGGTATACTGACCCGGACCAGATCCACCTCTGGGCTTTCTTCCATGAAAGTTCTTATTTTTGGTTTAATCTCTTCCCACATCCCTCCAAGTTCATGGAAAACACCTAGCTCTTGGAATGTCTTGTTTACCTGGAACAACAGCAAAAAGGGGTCTTAAAATCACTTAATGCAAGGCATTGACTCCCAAATGTTTTGCTGTCCTAAGAACTGATGTATTAAAGAGAGAAGAAGGAGAAAAGAAAACACTTAAAAATTAATGTCCTAATGCATTCCAGATGTGCTGGACAACAGCCTCCATCATCCTCAGGCAGCATGGATGATAGATTTCTGGGCACCAAGCAGAGGATGGCTTCTTGGGGTATGTAATGTAGCAAGTGAGCGAGAAGCTTATGGGGTTGCAGGAGAACGGCTGAGGGGGGCAGGGTTTTGCTTTTTGCTTTTATTATTTCTTTGGCTATATTGCTGTCATGAGCCACCCAGAGTTGGGCTTCGTAAGATGGGCAGCCAGGTAAGTCTTTCAAGTAAATAAATAAATAAATCTTTATTTATTTATTTTGCAGTACTTATTCAGAAGGATTCTGGATGGCATTTACCACAATAATAATAAAAAAATAATACAAATTTGGATCCAAATAAATACTGAAAACAGAATCAAAATCTAAGGCCAAGATAGACAACCTCAGTCAATCAGCTGGGGCCAAAATACACTGAACTAAAACAGATTTAAATTTGTCTGCTGAACTGGAGTAAGGTGGGAGCTAGATGTATTTCTGGAGCAAAGATGTTCCACAAAGTGCTCCGCAATACCACGTTGGACTATTGCTAAATCAATCTCAGTTTGTTCTGCTCTGATAGGCAGCTCTCCAGTGTTCTAGTTAGGGCTAAGCAAAAAGTCTTCTCCAAATGTGGGAGGACCAGAGAAATTATTATAAATTATAATAATTTCCAGTAATGAATTAAGGCATTCCTATTTTCTAGCTTCTGCTACAATAATAACTGATGTCATAGTTTCTCTCAAGGCTGTTGGCTGGGAACTGTCTTTTTTTCCAACAATACTCATCAGAATGAAGCTAAGTCCTGAGGGAACAAAAGAAGGTGGCTATTAACAGGTGCCCCTAAGAAGAATCTTCTTTCCATTAATGCCTACAGCAGCAAAGAAAGAAACAATTTGAAGGAAACTATTGCTTCTATCACAACTAGATAATAAAGGTTGTGTAATTTCAGCCCTCCTGATATGGCCTCCTAGCCTTTTCCAAATCTGCCCACATGCACACACACACACACACACACAATTTCAGGATAAAGTCTCAACTTTCAATCCAAAGTTACAGTCTGAGATTCCAAACTGGCGATACTGCAGAACAAAATCTAATTCCTTTTTCCTGGCCCTGACCTATATATTGGACTTCTGTTGAGGACATTCAACAGCAGAAGTACCAACATGTCCTTTTGCTAGGCTGGACAAGAAACAGGATTAAGGTTCTTACCTCCGACATAACTGTCCTTGTGGCTGGCGTATCAGGGGTATACAGGACTTTTCCAACAAGCAAAGGTTTCAGGGCCCTCCAGATAATCCTGGAAAGTGGGCTGGATTCCAGTTTCTTCATTAAATTATTGCAGAAAGGTGCTTTAAAAGAAACATTGGAAAATAATTGTAGGTGATAAATCGCATGCCCAGAACTTTCCCAGCTCAGAGAGCACACCCAGGATAGAGCAGAATTACCCACCATCCCTTTCCTTTCTAGCTTCTGCATGCTTGAGAAGGAAAGGGATGGTCCTCTAATGATTTCCAAACAGAAAACATCTGCAGGCCACCTTGGATTCATGTTACTTACTAGTAGAGTTATCATAGAAATCCACTGCATCACCCTCAGTGCTGTTGCTTCCAAAGAAAGCTTTGTAATTGTTGTCTTCATACCAGTTGAAGGACTTGATCTGCAATCCCCCTCCCTCAGGGTGGCCACAAACAATTCGGGATACTGCCTGGTAAATTTCATGAGAAGAACTTGTGGAATTCATAGTGGTCAGGAACAGCACCTCTTCTCTCATGTCTCTCCAACTTCTCATGCTCATTAACTGCCGTTCATAAGACAAAAAGGAGGGAGGGTATAATCTATCAATGATATTGAAAAAAAATAAAAGTGAAAACCCAATCCCATTTTCTTACAGAGTTGGAACTATAAAAAAGTTTGCCATTGCCTTCTTTCCACTTTAGCCTATGGCCCCGAGACTTCCAAAGGCTTCCCATTCAAATACTACCCAGATCTACTCCAGCTTAGTGTTTCTTGAGATCAGCTTCAATCAGCTAGATACTGCCATCTCAGCCGGGAAACATACTATTGCTTCCAAAAGCAATGCTAATTGCTATCTACTCATTAAAAACATTCCAACAAAATAATATGCCAATCCTGATTTCGACTGATTAACTGTTTTGAAAAGCCACAATTCTATATCACGTTATTGGGGCTGCATTATTCTGTTCTGTGCCCAATTTTCCTCCTTCAACATTTTTACGGGTTTACAATGAATGTTTATTCTCCTTCACTCTTTTCATCATTATTTTTCATTTGCTATAGATTGTACAGTAATTGAACCTCTAGTTTTGATATCTCACTGAAAGAAACAGAAATTCCTTTAAAACACACCCATAATATAACAGCTCAAGTGCAATAGAAGTTAATGACTGCGACCATGCGAGGGCAATCAGTGTTGTGATGTATATCATCTGTATGTAAATGCTTTGCATTTGTAACATAAATCTAGGAAAATATCATGGCTGTACAATGTCTTGCACTAGTTTCTGAAAAGTTCCATATATAGTTGTGTATAAGCCTATCTGTAGCTAAGCCAACCCTCGAATTTTTAACCAAAATATCATGAAAAATCTGCCACTCACGGATAAGCCAACCCGCATTTTTCATGGTATTTTGGTTAAAAATTCAAGGGTCAGTTTAGCCACGGATGGGCTTATATGCAAGCATATACAGGTACTTTTAAAAACTATCACTGTATATACTTGCGGATAAGCCCATCTGCGGATAAGCCAAAACCAATCTTGGGGTACATTTTGGCATCTAAAATTCTTGGCTCATCCGCGAATACATATGGTAGGTTTGGAGCACACAGGAGTACAAACGTAGCATGTGTCAGTGACTCATTAAATCAGCTGCAGCAACTTTTCTGCAAATTGAACCAAAAGTATTGTACAGGCCACGTCAGTGCCCAAACCCTAATAACAGCCAATCCTCTTGCCAGTTACACTTTGGAACAGTAATAGTATATTTACTTTCAAGAACTGTCTGAAAAGCAGACCAGGGTGCAAATTATCGAGGAACAATCTGCAATGGCAACAACACAAAAAGCCTTTCAAGAACAGAAAACAGGGAACTTCATCACTGAACAGACTCTTTCACTTAGGAGATTAACAGGAGGCAGCTGGTGCCACCGTTGGCAAGGATGCCTGATAACGCCCAGCTCTTTGTCTTCCAGCAGAATGGAAGAAATGCCAGAAGGACTGGTTAAAGGGGCTAGAATATAGAAATTTCATGCTAGGTCAGTGTTTTGCAACCCGGACAACTTTGAGATGCGTGGACTTCAATTCCTAGAATTCTAAGCAATAACCAAGCTGGCTGGAGAATTCTGGGAATTGAAGTCCACGCCTTTCTTTTAATGTTGAGGGCAGTAGAGGGGTCAGCAGCTTGGAGAACAATTTACAGTTAAAACAAAATCTTATGATAACCAGACAAAGATTTACAGGAACACTCAGAATGTGTGAAATTGGACTTTAAACAGTATAGCAGTCATTTGCAAGTCACAATTCCTTATGTCATTTTTAAGATTTACATCTTAACTTGCTTCTGAGATAATCCATTTTATTTATACATCATCTCTATGAGATGAGTCAGCACAAGAGGCAGTATCTTTGCCATGGATTAAAGCCACAGTTGAGCTGGAGATACTGTATAACCTAACCAAAGACCAGCATTAGTTATGACTTCACTTTTGCTCACAGGATACTAAACTCCAATTTAATCTTATTTCCTTAAAATCCAGAGTCTATAGCTTAAAGCCCAGGTGCAGGATGCAAAGTGAACATTCAAACAATCCAATGATTCTTCATCCTGGTTGTCTTTATTTGAAATAACTAGGTTTTTATTTATTTATTTAATTGATTTATGTAGCCACCTTACTGAACACATGACTAAGATTTTTTAGGAAACTGGCATAGTGTGACTGTACAAAACTTGACAAAGAATTTCTGCTGTGCCAACAATTTAAATTAAAACACTGGAGTTGTAATCTAATTTCTTATTTACATATTTATTTATTTATTAGATTATTTGGTTTTGCATACATGCACACATATATAACATAGGTAACTAATAAACTAGGATTTCCTTATACACATGAATCAAGAATCTCAGCAATTAAAGGAATCCTAGTTGGTTCTATAAGGTTTTTACAAAACAGTAAGTCCATTGAGCCATGAATTGATTAAATAAGCTGCAAATTTTCAGTCATATATGCAATTAAATGGGGCCTATTGAGCACAATAGGGCTTTTTTATAAGGAGACATTCATCCAATTTGTCCAGCATATTACAATGCTAAAAATACTCCCAGTCTAAAAAAAAAATGGGATTGCATTAAAAACAAGTTGGTACCCTTACATAAATTCAGACAATGCTAATTATTTTGAAACACCAGGCAGAGAATTTGTTTGAATGGGTGAATCAAACATCCAGACACGGTGTCTACTTGGAATTCAAAAGGAGTGCAATAATCTGTGAGCGTGGCCTACTTGTTCAAAGAGGGTGTTATGGAATCTTTTCTGACCCAGTAGTCACCTAACAGGTACTCTTCTATTTATTTAAAATGAAACATTAAAAAGTGCTCCCTAGTAACCAGTAACCCTGCAACTGAATGCTTGGGAAATTCTGAGTGTCTGCAATAATAGCTGTTAGTCCAAAACAGTACTTTGGGCAGGAAAGGTGATTATTCCAGATACAGGTGTTCAACCAGTTCTAGCTGGAATTGCTCTTTCTCAAAAGTCCAGTTTCAGAGCTTGGATCCCCTCTAAACAAACTCTGTAGAAGTTGCAGGACAGAGCAGACGTTGCCTCTAACATCCAGGCTAGACTACTGCAATGAACTTGATGAGGTGCTGTCTTTGAAGAAACAAGACAGGACTTTTTAAATGGTAGCCTCAGTTATTGTAATGATATGTGGGAATGACCTTGGGAGACAAGGCAAAGAGACGCAACCAAGGGAACGGTCAGATAAAAGGCAACTTAGCCCGCAGCAGGAATGTGGATGGGGCAAGCGGGTCAGAAGGGACCCTCCCTAGTTTCTTGGGCTGTAAAAGGGAGTGGAGGAGACGTACAAGATCCTGCTAATGTAACCTTACAATAGAGTAGAATTAGCTCTTCTGGCTGTGTTTCTTCTCTGGTCTACCTCACAAGGCTGACATCAATCTTGCAAGTCTGAAAGTACATTTCTCCCCCCCCCACTCCCCTTTACAGCCCAAGAAATTAGGGAGGATCCCTTCTGAGCCACTTGCCCCATCTACATTCCTGCTGTGGACTAAGTTGCCTTTTATCGGACCGCTCCCTTGGCTACGTCTCTTCGGCCTGTCTCCCAAGGTCATTCCCACATACCATTACAGTTATCTCCCACAAGCAGTAATGTTAGCTCCCACCCTTCTTTCTTTACTTGATACGAATCCAGCTCAGTTCGGTTTCAGTCTGTTTTTCATTCAGAAAAGCCGTTAATGCTTTTGCTGTATGCAGTTTTTAAATGGCTGTATGAATCCATTAAAAACCCAAGACCACTGGTTTGCTCTTGACCAAATGGGTATAATGCTCTTTCTGTTTGGGGGGACAGGTTACATTGATCTTCTAATGCTTCTTTCAGAATGCTTTATTTTGTTTATACTGTACTTTAAAAAAAATGTTTTAAAGTATCTTAGAATGCACTGGAATAAACGACAGCATCAACCAACATCATAGATAGCTGCAGAGAAAGTTCTACGAGCACTTCAGCCCTACCCATAGGAAGTTCGTATTTATAACAAAGACAAATGTAAGGAAAATCTTGGACGTCTTCATTGTGACTTCCTTCCTTTTTTCTACTGTGACACTACTTTCAAGTCATGACAGGCAAAATACGCAGCAGGGTACAATGGAGCTGAAAAACACTTCCAAGGGTGTTTACAACTATTGTTTCTGCAGCTGCTGCTAAAGATGGAGGCTTCTGAATGGGAGGGTAAGAAACCCCACCAACATGTCATCCCCTGGGGAGTTCAGGCATCTACTTGCAGGCTTTAAAGTAAGGACTTGAAGCGTCCCTCCAGACCTGTTGCACTGCAACTCTCAGCGTTCCTTACCACTTGTTGGCATTGCTGGGAGTTGTAGTTCAGAATCATTTACGGGGCTGCTGGTTCCCCACCCTTGCTTTAATATGCAAAACATCAGTAGTGCCTGGAGTAAGAATTTAGAACAAAGTTTCTTTCCATGAAAGTCCCATGCTGTAGTCTGTGTTCTAAACAACTGGCCTGGATCCCCAATTGTAAACAGCTTAGCCAGTTCATAGAAATTGATTGACGTTCCTGCTTAAAATCATTTCTCAACTGTTGGAAACAGCTGGGTTTAAAATGTGCATATATTTAAATAGACCAGTATATTCCCACCAGCGATGCCCTTCCTCCCTACCTCCACAGAAGCCTAACAAATGCAATGTCTCCCTTGCTTGTAAGGAAATAAAAGGCAGGGAGTAGTCAAGATCCATTTCTGTAAGTGCTTGCCACAGATATACAGGAAGCCAGGCTATGAAAAGCAAGTCGTACATTCAGGGCTGATTGTCATGCTGCACTCACAAAGCACAACGCCATCCAAAAGCAGCCTTTGTGTTGAACTTAAATAGAAATGGAGAAAAGGTGCTGTTTGCTACTTGGAAAAACTGCCAAGAAGAAATCACCTCCTTCAGTGAGGCCTATTTTACATCCACATCAGCAAAGAGAAGATCATATGACTAAAAAAAAAAAAGAGACAGAGAGAGACAGACAAGAGGAAAATAAAAGAGAAACACTGCCACTGGTCAGATGATGCAATAGGAAACAGCTATAACCAGAAAGCCCCAGGCAAAAATTTAAGTCAGCTCAACTGGCTGTAATTTATCTTGATTTTATCCAGATTCTTTTCTTACAGTAATTTCTATTTTCCAGCCAAGAAGAGTTGATGTAGGTTCTAGAATGCGAGAACCACTCCTCCAATGAAATAACTAACAAGGAAATTGTGATGAAGGGACACACACACACACACACACACACACACACACACGGCGCCCGTCCTCCAGTGGAGCAATATGCTCAAAAAACCTCAAGTGACCTCAGACAGTTCAGCTTCTCTCAGAGGTTACTACAGTTCAGAGTTTAAAAATTCCAGTGCTGTGGAGCCGGAAGGAAGAAAAGGAATCCTTGGGTGGACTTCTTCACTCTGCTTAAAGCAGCAATGTTTCAAAAGTAGGCAAAAACATTTTTAATACTCAAAAGCAAAAAATCTTAATACTTTTAGCCAAAACTGAGAGATCTTATTTGCTCAGAGGAAAAAAAAAGGACTGCATGATGTTAGTTCATACAAAAAGGCAGGGCAGGCTCCAGGCTTACGAGCTGAAATGCTAGCCTGCATTATCATACCATTAACTTAACCCAGCAGTGCACATTTCACATGATTCCCAGTCTCTGATTCTAAAACTTTTCTTTTCCCTACACAGTGCATGCCTCATATTCAAGGTCACCCACCAGGATCCAGCCACTTTGGCCAAAGGGAAAATATCCAAAATCCATTTGAGGTAATACCTATAATAGCTCAACCTAAGGTTACATAACATTTTTATAACCTTGAGTTGGCCTAATAAGTGCATTGCCTTACTGGACTTTATGCAGCCCCCTCCTCCCCCCACCTGACAAAATCTGCCTACGTAATTCATCACAACCATCTATTATGGTGAACTCCTGATATTCATGTCCCTGGAATGTTCCACTTGGCGAAGGCAGGGGAAAATTGAACAATACCCTACATTGGCTTCCCAGTTTGGGAAGTATTGGCTAGAGTACATGGGGTCTTTCTTCCTGGTCCTGTCAGATACAACACAGATTAGGCTTGGCACACAAAGAAAAGGAGGCGGCAACTTTACATTAATGTGATGATGATTATATCCCATCAAGTTGGTGTCAAGTGACTACACAGATTTTCTCCACAACAATCTGTCTCTAATATGGTCCTTCAGGACTTCCAACCATTTGGATTAATATATCACATCCTTATATCTTGGCGATGTCTATCCCAGAAAAAACTTTTGTACAGAGAGAATACAATTGTGCCTACTGGCCATGTTGGTACAATAAGAATAAACTGTAGTTATTCCAATACAGACCAGCTGTAGTTAGACTTAGGCTTGCTTGCTTCCCTTTCTCTTTCCACTTCCCATGAAGTCAAGAGGACAATTCATTTGACTAAAGCTTCTTGTTTCATCTAAACCAAGAATTGTGGTTTCCTTCATTATTTGAAATACGCAAAATTTGAAATAGATATGTTAAACGAATGAACCCCAGTTCAGGTGCACCAACAAACTGTGGCTTGCTAAAAGTACATGAAAAACTCCCAAGGTCCTGCTCCCAGCATGCCACACCCCGGTAAGAGAATGGAGATGGCTCATGCACATGGCTCTAGATAGGGGACTGCATCTAATGACTTTATAAGCTACCCAAAAAGAGGCATCTCCCGCTAGTCACAGTGACAAGGCATGTGTTGTGATGTCACAAACAAGCTCCATCCTCATGTATTTGCACTACAACACTGTACATAAGGGGCAGAATTTCCATCACAATGTCACAATGCATGTTTGTCACTTGCCCCCCACCTTTGCTACCCCATGAACACTACCTGTCCAAGATCACAACTCTTTGGCTATCTTGATTGACATCATGACTTGAGTGAGTGGCCTGAGGTACTCCTTACCTCTATAAGAAGATTTCCCAAGCTCTTCATCAGCATCTCCAACGTTCCGTTAAGGTCCTTGAAAGTTGAATTGGAGGTGATCCCGTTCTGGAAGCACAAATGGAAGTTTATGATTAACTGATAGTTACTGCAATATGGAAGGAGTAGGGATCAGTTTTAATACGGACATATTGAATCTGGGGGAGGGAGGGGGGAGGGAGGGAAGATTTCCGACATTCCCTGCCAGCTTCCCACAAGGAAAGTCAATGGGAAAGCTGGAGGAAGTCGGAAGTCGCTCCCTCTCCTACTGCTTTTTTGCCCACCCGTGGTCATTCTGTTTCTCTGTTTAGGTAAGGAAATATCTCTGAAACGATGACCCAGTGGGTCACAGGTTGTCTAGTTATTATTTAAAAATTCAAACCCAAGAACTTTCTCTGCAGCATGAACTATCACTACCACGTCTTTTAGAATAACACCCAACTATATAGTAAAGATTCTGGGCCAAAGTCTTCATCAAGTTGTCCCAGAAACAACCTTTTGAATCAGCTCCAATTCTTTATATCCAATAGTCCACTAACATTTAGGTGTAATAACAAGGTAATTATTTAAGGTGGCAGACTTTATATCCCCTCGTGACTTGTTTTCTGCATTAAAATGAGCCATGTCTAGATGTGAGGGGACAGATGAACAATAGCATACATTTCCTATTTGAAGATCTTTACATTAGAGGTCAGCAGCTGGCACCCCTGAAGTCATATCTGGCCTTTGTTTTCCAGCAAAAGGTGAAACCACAGTTTGATGAGAAGCAGCATCACAAAAGAAGGGGCAGCAGCAGCAAATGGAGTATAGGATGACTGAGATTGTGGGCTGAAATACCGCTCGAGTGTTTGTTTTTCTGAATCAAACCCCAAAATCCATCGATATTTAGGTTTCAGGGTGGGAAACTCCATCAAAAAGTCACAAATCTGTGGCTCTGTTATGTGCCAGTAATACATGATGAATTTTAATTGACTTAAGACACTTTGGGAGGTAACACTGCCTGAAAAGCAGAAAATGAATAAGCGTACTAATACAGTACAAGTAAGAACAAGAAAAATAATGCATAATTAATATGGTTTAATATCCTTACTCCCAAGATGGCCTGTGTATTGATGTTGGCAATGCAAGATCAGGAAGTGACACAAAGTATTACCAAGAAGAATTTTCTACCGTGCCTTACCTGCCTTGTGTTTCATGAAACATTACTACTGAAAAACCACAAATGCCTGCCAGAGGACCACAAAACCGACTCTCTGAAGCTGTTCTCCTGGATTTAAACATCTCTCTTCCTCCCTTCCCTTTTAAGCAAAGCAGCCTTCCCCAACCATGCTTCCCCCAAGCTTTTTCAACTATGAAGGGTTGAACAAGACCTGGCAGTCTTCAGTGCTAAACTGCAATGGGACACTGCCCTTTTTTTTTGTTTTTGTTTTTGGTGCCTTCAAATCAGCATTGATGCCTGGCGACTGCCTCTGCAGTTTCTTGGCAAGATTTCGGAAATGGTTTGTCATGGCCTCCTCCCTATGGCTGAGAGAGAGGGCCTGGCCCGAGGTCACTCAGCTGGCTTTGCACCTAAGGTGGGACTAGAACTCACGGGCTCTCCGTTTCTAATGCACCCCCAAATCAACTACCTTATAGCCCAGGGCAATGTCCAGTCTAGCCAGGATCTCTGCCGTTGATTAAGCTATTTGAGCCTCAGAGGGAGAAAGACAAGCAGGCAGACAGGGAAACTTACAACAGGATAAGTAAAAGAAGCAGGGGACCCATCAGTAAAAAATCAGTGATCAGTCAGGAGCCTGAGGAAACTGTACAATAAAGGGGAGCCCAGAAGCTTGCAGAATAAGGCTTGGAACTTGGGGAAGGTGCGGTTCGGGCAAGGAAGAGACAGAGGAAAAGGCTGGAGGGAGAAGCCTGAGAGGAGAAAGAAAAACAGATCACAAAGTGAGTAAACAAAAAGGTTGCGCTTGGCCAGGTTAGGCTGCAGAGCAACAGAATTACGAAACAATGGGAATCAAGCAACCGAATCTATGAGATATGAAGTAATGAAGAAACGTATTAGATGTGTATTACATGTAACACTCCATCATGTCCTTGTAGTCCTAAAAAAGAGGTTGTGCACCCATCAGTGTTGACACCATCATACTTACTAGAATTGGCTTTATGAAATCCACATTATCCTGAAACGCTCTTTCTAGAGAAGCAAGTTGTTCCTTCGGCATGGAGCACATTAAGGCAACACTGGCATTGTTGATGGCAACCGGTTCTGGCAGCTTGGTGAAGTTGCACAAGTCTTTCAGACTCATCTGGTAGCCAGATGTAAGGACCTAGAAATATTAACCAGAGGTTACGTCATTTGGGAATCAGTTTTTCTGCTTCCTAATCCCAGTTCACAATACTAAAAATTATATCACGCCTGCCTAGCCCACTTGTGGGTCCTCCAGAGATTGTTACTTCATTCCCTACAATTGGCTAGGCTGGATGGGGTAATGGGAGCATACAATTTAAGGATGGATATTTCTTACCTGTTGGAGATTGACCTTAGCATTCAGGATTTCATCTACCGCCGGCTGCGATAGAGAAGCATTGTGGTGGAGGAAGTCAGAGAACGTCTCATTGTCAACCAGAAAATCCTGAACTTTCATATCTGCCAGGGAATTAGGAAGTAAAATAGATTACAAAATAAAACAACAATTTTTAAATGACATCAAAAATCACAGAAAGGTTGTCTATATTAATATAGGTAATGAGGTGGACAGTCACATACTCATCTTAGGTGATCCCAGAGACTCATTCTGTGGCAAGGAACATTCAAGGAAAAAAACGGGGAAGACAATCAATATCACATCTACTCAATGGTTTTGGTGATGAGTGGAAAATGCTTCCGTAATGTACGTGGAGAGAAAAGAGTCGTTTTTGTCCCCAGCTGCAGCTATCCATGTATTGTAGATATTGCTGAGACTTCTCATGTAGTGTAGCCAGTTCAATCCGAGGAGATATCCAATATCTTGTAATGCTAAATGGCGGGCGAGGGGGGGGGGGAATCAGGTACAGTCCTGACCTGCAGGAAGGATTGGCTCAGCCCACCTAACTTTTGTGATGGATTTAGAAAACTCTGTGGATCACAGTTTCTCCCCTTTCTCTAATCAAGGGTCTCCCACTGCCCCCAGCCCGGATCACTCTACCATGTCTCCTTCTAACTGGATCTCTGGCTAAGGCAGACAGTTTAATCTCCAGCTCTGCACTGTGGCTTTATTTAAGCTGCCAATTCAGATCCAGACATATCTTTTGTGATGGCCCACTTGACAACTGTTTTTAGAAGGTTAATTGAGGCATGATATGTATAAAATTCAAAAGCATCAGGGTGCAATTTATGGATTTTATAAACCCCTTCCCTACTTTTTTACCCACTTAGGACTGGTGGATAACAACATACAAGCTATCTTTTGGGAAACATCATCTACCAGAAGAAACACTGAAGACACTTTCAGAACTACAGATACTTAAGGAAGCACATATGTTCTCCTTTCCTTGAATGTATGAAAAGGAGACCTGCACAACTCAAAAACGTTAAGCCTGCCCTTGAAAAACCACCAGTGCAAATAAAAGGTCCACTTTGAATGGTTTTATTTTTGTTCTATTTTGCTTTGATCTTTTCGCTATGGAAAATCTGTAGTTATGCTGAGTAGGAATTTTAAGAATTGCAATCCTGGCATTTCTGAAGGGCACCACATTGAAGAAAGGTAACTTAGCAGCGTACATTGGGTCACAGATCTGGAAAGAGGGCCTCAGATCTTCAAGAAGGCTGACTTTTAAAAATTGGTAATCTGATCAAAGGATTTACAATTATATAAATTCTCAGAATCCAGGAGGCTTGGAATGAGAATCCCAGATCTGCAAAGACGGAATGGGACAGGAAATGTGTGGGAGAAGTGGGGAGAAGGCAGAGGTTCCATGTGCTGAGAAAAATGGATTCTCCACTCTCTTTTTATGCCATTCCAAATTACTACTGTCTTACTCAGACCTGACTGGAAAAAAAACCCGACTTCCTATTCTTCGGTCTAGCATGAAGTTCCTGGGGTTACTGTCGGTCAATGCTCTCTCGCCTAGTTCTTTGTTGCCTTTTTGTTTTTTACAAGCAAAATAATCACCATCAGCAGATGGTTTGAGACAAAAGCTTGGCTAAAGCTGGCGGGAGGTTACTTGAGGATGAAAACCATTTCCGAACCATTTGTAACATTCTCAAGTCAATTTGATCAGAGAAAGAAAATGTGTGTGGGGGGGAAGACACCTGGGGAAAAAGGGAAAAAATATTCTGGTGTCACAGCAAAGAATAGATAGGCAGCTTGCTACCTTCCAGATGTTTTGGACTTCAACACCTACTATCCCCAGCCACAGGCTCAGCAGCAGGGGACTGTCTCTCTCCCACAACTTTAATGGGAGGGGTCATCCAGTTATGGATCTCTTAAATAAGCTTTATTTTAATCCTAAGGCATCCTTGCTCCACTCGAAACAAGATGTCATGGTTGGCTCCCATGCTGATACTATTCAGGGGACTGTTATGTAAACACCCACCTGCGAGCTTCTCTGCTATCAGTGAAAAAAACAACCTCGTCTCCAAATAAATCACAAGGAAGCCGATAGAAAAAAACTTTAAATATTTCCACTCCAATGGTGTCCATGTGGGAGCGGGGCAAGGGAGGGGGAAATTACAGCAGCATTATGACCCAGCAATGCAAGCTCCATGTTTTGATGTCACACATGTATACAGAAAGCATGGAGCTTGCATCACAACAGTGGGAATGTGGTTTCATCATTTTGGTGAAAATGGTTGGTCCTGTGGGTGCCTCTGCTCCACCGTAACACATTAGGGGATAAATGGGTTCTAACTGGAAATAGTTCAATTGCTGAAATTCTTGTAACTCCATCCCTTTCATCTTAGTAAATCTTGCTAAAGAAAACTCTGAAAATCTTGCATGGAAAAAACTATGCCTGGTTTGAGGCATCTGCCAAACAGCCTGATACGAAGAGGTCACTGTGTTCCCCGAAACAATTGGGATCAAAGTCTGCTCCACTCTAGCATCCTGTTTCTTATAAACAGACTCCTGATTCAGATATACACATTGAGCAGAGCTTCCAAAATAAAAGTGGAATACAAGTAACAAAGAAAAGACATACCCAAACATTCATTAAAATAATAACCCAAAACCATCTTAGCTGATAGCAATTATCCCGGGGAGAGAATTATTTAAAAAATGAGGCACCACCACAGAGAACACTGCTTCTGGATACCACCTTCTTATTTCAGATGATGAACGCCTAGAAGACTGGCTCTAAAGAAGACCTCAAATTAAATTAGGGTGTTATAGACACAGATATTCTTTCAGAAGCCTGTATCATAAGTCATGTAGGATTTTAAAGGTAAGCACCCTATTCTGAATTGTGGTTGGAAGTAGTCCCATGTAATCAATCCTACTTATTACCAAAACATGGACAATGGTGGAAGTGATTGTCTATCGAGGAGAAAATGGGAACATCTAGCAACTGTACAGCCTGCATTGTTACAGAGTTTTCTTGCTAAGTTCTAGGAGTAGAAGAGAAACTCCAGATTGGCTTAGCCCTAAGGAAAGCTTATCATTTCAGACTTCTGACTCAATAAATCTCCTGCCTACATATATTCAACACAAAGCCTCACTCCCACCCTCTGATCCAGAAATGCAATTGAAAGTCATGGATATAACTGATGGCATCATAAACAGAACGGGTTGCATGCACCACTGTTTAACGTTCACTGTTCAGAGCCCATGGACAGGCAATACAGTGGAACCTCGGTTTACGAACTTAATTCGTTCCGTGACTCTGGTCGCACCCCGAATTGGTCGCAACCCGAAGCAAATTTTCCCATAAGGTTCAATGTAATTACCGTTAATCCGTTCTGGCGTGGAGGACAGGGAGGCGGCTATTGCTTGGAGGGAGAGTCCCCCTCCCTACGACCACGTGTCAAGGGCGGAAAATGGCCGCGGACCACGTGTCAGGGGCGGAAAAATGGCCGTGGACCACGTGTCAGGGGCGGAAAAATGGCCGCGGACGTGTCAGGGGCGGAAAATGGCCGCGGACCACGTGTCAGGGGCGGAAAAATGGCCACGGACCATGTGTCAGGGGCAGAAAAATGGCCGCGGACCGTGTCACGGGAGGGAAAATGGCCGCGTATCCTGTTTGTACCCCGAGGCAGAGTTCGCAAACCAAGGTAAATTTTTGCGGCCAGAGCTGGTCGTAACCCGAAAAGTTCGTTAACAGAGGTGTTCGTAACCCGAGGTACCACTGTACTGCATATACATCAGTTCTGCTATTGTAAGTTATGGCAGCTTTACAATCTAAGGAGGAAAGGCCAGAAGGGCTGCATTTTACAAGAAAGATACCAGCACCAAACAGGACTGACATGTCTCCTCCGTGGAGAAGAAATCACAGAGAAACCTTACGACGGACAAAATCAGAAAGGTGTTTTTCTACAGTACAGGGTGACATTGAAATAGTGTATAGTTTTAAAATATTGGTTTATTTTTCAGTTGTGAATATGTTTAATCATTACAAATAAATCTGTATAGCTAATGAAAAGCGTATTGAGATCTGGCTCCTGGAGGACATCCAACCTTCTGTAACATTTATGGAAAATCACAGGAGTACTATTTCAGATTTTAGCATCAAGGGGATGATCCTTTCCCCTCCCCCCCTTTACAGAGAAGTTGTGTTGTTTGTTGGCTCCCTTACTTTGCTTTCTTTATCTCCATAAAAGTATGGAAATAAAGCTGTATCCCATTTTGCCTAACTGTGAATTTGCTTTGTATGCCTGCACCAAATTCATGTTAACAAGCAGAAGCCATTCTCAAGGGAACACCTTGCAATAAGGATCGAAGAATGAGATAATGGATAACTTCACAGTAAACCTGAATTTCAAAAGTCAGGGCTATCTCCATGAAACAGGCTAAGCAGCACCACAGCTGGGTCTAGAGAGAAAGGAGAGGGGTGGCTATGGTAACACAGATCTTGATCATGGAAAAAAAAGTTGGATCTAGGTCAATGTGCCTTGTGCTAAGTCATACCATAGGTTGCTGGCTATGGGTTTGTGTGTGTTATCTGAACCTAAACACTGTAATTTGTAAACATGGCTTACAGTTTAGGTGGTTGTAAACTCTCCAAATCTAATCACTGCTTATTCAGTAAACCATGATTAAACAATAACTTAGCACATCATGTGCAAACCAGCCCAGTAAGTCCAACTAGCAGAATGTGACTAAAGTGAGCTACAACATTGGCCCTGTAGCAGGAGTAAAAATTAAGAAAGGAGATGAGTAAACCTGTCAATCAGTACTAAATTGCTAGGGAAGAACAGAAGAAAAGGGCTACCCCCTTCCTACCTAGCATGCACTTTCTGAATGCAGCTGTTTTGCTATATCTGTGATACAGGATGCTAATCTCACTCCGCATTTAGCCTATTTTTTTTTAAAAAGATGAAAAATACAGAAAAAAAGCTAGTCAGCCAACAGTCTAGAGAAATTATGCCAGAACTAGTTAGGCTACTAAGTTGCAGAAAAGGCTGTTTGTGCAAGGAGCCAGTCACAATCAGGTAGGATTCAGTGGATTCAGTTTGTGACAAAAGATGCCTTCACAGATAAAGCAAGCTCAGACTGTTAAGCGCTTTGACAGGAAACAAGATAAACAGATTTCCAGCTTTCCTCTTTAAAGATTCAGGTTTTTGATGCTGACGCTGCAGTTAGTTGCAAAATTTCTAAGTGAAAAAGAAAATGTCTCGTAATTCTCTTGGGCGACTAAAAAGAAAGAAAGTGCTAGGATTCTCTGAGAAATCTACTTGTGTTGCAATTGAATGAGAGCAACTTACCCTAGATAACTGGCTCATTCTTATATTTTCAAATGTCAGAGCACCCCCACCGTAAATACAAAGAACTACTCAGAAAATCTGGGAAATGAACAGTGGCTTGCACAAGACGTTTTAGCTAATATAAGACATAAGCAACAGAAAGTATTATTTGAATTCTAGATCAAACACATACATACTCTTAATTGCTCTTACACCAAGCTCTTGACTCAGACTCAGCTGCCTTCTGTTACTGGGAAATTCAAATTCCCGTTAAAAGAATTCGGAAGTTGAAGTCCACACATCTTAAAGTTGCCCAAGTTGAAAAACACTGCTGTTAATTTCAACATATATCAGTCAGTACCCATCAGTTTGGTGCATAGCAAGGTGTGTGCAGTAGTATCCAAAACGTTTTGGGGATATTAGGTAATCCACAGTTCAGTGCTCTAGACGTCTGGATGCTAGGGGCATCAGCCCCTTTGGTAAGGATTAAAAAAAAAAAAAACTTATAAGAGCCAGTATGGGTGTAGCTGTTAACGTGTTGGACTACAAGTGGGGAGACCTAGGTCCTACTTCACCTTCAGACACAGAGGCTCAGAGGGTGACTATGGGCCAATCCCCTTTTCAGCCTAACCTATCTCACAAAGTTGTTGCAGGGAAAAACAGGAGAAGAAAGCACTATGTATATCACCTTGAGTCCTGAAAGAAATACGGGATCTAAATCAAACAAATAAATACATTCAAAGTGCCACCTTCACTGGGGATTAACACTTCACCCTCTGTCTAAAATATACGTTCCCCAGTCTGGTGCCCTCCAGACATAATAGACTTCAACTGTGGCCAGATAGACTGGGGATTATGCAACTTGAAGTTCCACACATCTTGAGGACACCAGATTGGGGTGATCAATGGCATCCTCAGGTTTACTAGACAGATCTGTATTCTGGGAGGATCGCAAGCATTTTTCTTCTGCTCTTAGTTTTATTCTTCCCTGCTAATATAATGCAACATGTTACTCCTCAAGGAATATTCCAAAGAACCAAGCTTCAAGAGATAACTTTCTATAAAAGGGAGAGGAATTGATTAAACATGATAACATGACTGTGTGATAGCTTATCTCCCTAATGAATACTAAATGAAAGCCATGGTGCTTTATTACACCTTGAAACTATCAGCCTACAAACTGATTGCCATGACAGAAGCCACCAGTTTAAAACTCCCATGATATTTACTGGTCACTGTGGTTTCTCAGTGCTAGCTGCAGAGGCATTGCTAAACTGATGATAAAGATAGCCCTTCTGATCCTCTGTCTTCCCTATACATTCCAGAATGCTGCTCTTCATCTTCTATGCTTTACAGCAAGAATATCATGCACTTGCCCTGCTTTAGTTTCTGAATATGGATTTGTGGACACACTTATTGAAAAGCAGCTTTCTTGAGTGCATGTACAGTTCTTAAGGACGTTGATCTTTCCAATGGACTTGTTTTTTCTAGAAAAGCTACAACTCGACCATAAAATGTATTGCTTAAATAAAAAATCAGCCTCGATAGGGAACAAAAGCAAAGGTTTTGCTGACAGTGTGTTTAGACAACCAAGACAGAATCAACTTGGCTCAGTCAAATTACAGGGGCCTGACACAGAAACTTTTCCAACACCCTTTGTGGTAGTTCCCATTTTAATTGCAAGGAGGAACAAGCTTGGCTGAAATTGGAAAGAAAATGGAGGGGTGGAATATCAAGAAAGGTCTATTTCTCTCTTTCTCTCTCTAGTGGTAAATTTACCACTAGACTGAAAAAAAAGTATTGGCAGGAGGTCCGATACGTCCTGAGACAGTTTTTCGGGGTCCTGACACAGCAGGCCCAGCATCTAGTTCAGCGCTCTTGATCTGGTTGCATTCAGAAAGTTTATGAGCTTTGACAGGAGAATGGCTCTGTAGAGAGCAAGGAAGATGACTTTGATGGAGATGTGGCAGTAGGAGCAGTTCTCCTCCGGGCGGAGAAGAAGGTGGGGGGAGGACAATTCTCCTCCTGTGTGCATTTTTCTTGTGGTTGCTTCTACCACAAGAATGGAACTATGGCATCTATGAGAAGGAGTTGCTTGCAGTAAAAATAAAAATTCTGCATATCTCCGTCAAGGTCGTCTTCTTTACTGTCTACACTAGGGATAGCAGGAGATGTATTCTAACATACTTGGAAGGCTACTCCTTGGGAATATTCTCTCAGTTAAACTAGATGCAGTGCAACAAACCAGCATGCAATTGTGCCAATAAAGTAATAAGGGCTTATGCAAGCTAGAGACCACCTTATAAGTCTGAATGTCTTCTGCCTCATGCTATTTATGCCCATCAAATATGTATCTTAAATTTTGGATCTCGGAAACTGAACTGACAGATCCCCAGTGTATGGTCTGGGTCTGTTCTCGGCATTACAACATTTAAAAGCTGAAGATAAAGGTTTATAGCTGGTGAGGAGCGCACTGCCCACATCTCCAAAAAAGTAAGAAATAGCTGCATCAGTGAATGTGCAAGTTCTGATAAGAGATGCCTGACCTGAAATCTCCAAGGTCAGCCAGGACAGATATTGGGAGAAGCAGAAATTACGACTCTTAAATATAAGCTGAAGGAAATATCTTTGACTATGTACCATTCGACCCACTTTTATGTTTTTCCACAGTTGAATTTTAACACTGCAGACCCAATTTGACCAGAGATAATAATGTGGCAAGAGATACATACAGACAGTATACATTGGGGAATGTATAAGCTTTTACAAGCTCATCCAAGTATTATCACTTAGTGAGACTTTCTCCAATGTAAGCTAGTACATATAACATCCTTTGTTTGATCATGGCAGTATGCCCTAACCAGGTGCCCTTAAGATGACTAAAACAACCACTGACACCTTTCTCATTCTTGCAGAGCTGAACATCTGTATACATATTTGGTAAATACGCATTATCAATTCAGGCAGTGTTCAGGTTGACATTCAGTGGGGTTCCACTTATATCAGGGAACTTGCTGATGTACTGTAATATTAATTGGATGTACAGATTTCAAAAACAACTTCAGGGAAGCTGATCATAGTCACTCAAAGATCTATATCATGTAGCAGCTACAAGCCAAGTAATGACCATAGCCAGCAATATTCAAATCCAGACCTAGAGCCTGTTCAGCATTCCTGGGTCTCCAAATCAACAACCATTGGAGCTGGGCCAAAGGCAGGAACGGGATACAGCTGAGGCTAAGACCTGAAGAGCATTGGCAGAAGGCCTTGGTTCATGGGTCAGGCAAGCACAGCATGGGGCTCACAAAGTAAATATTAACCCTCCGTGAAGCTTCTATATTGAGCTCATCAGTCCAGTGGGTTTCTACTGGTTGCACCCACTAAGTCAAGGAAGGACAATGTTTGAGAAATCAAAAAGTTGAAACCTGCCCCGTCCCAAACTTTGTCAGCTGCTGGAAGCTGCAACACTTGAATAAGAAGAGGCAAATCCTTTCTTGTGACTTGTGGGGAAGCTTAAAGGTGTGAGTCCTCTGGAAGACAAACTGTTATAATCCCTGCCTTTAAGCCTGCAATATGTGAACAAGAGCCATTTGGAGACATTCTGGAAGTATAGGGCTGATTAAGCATGGGAATGGAAATAGTGACCTCCCAGATTTTCTTGCCCAGCCCTCTACTTGCAATTTCCTTGGGTTTAAATTTAAGAAGCTTAATTTTGCCCAAACCTGGCCATTTTGCTACCAAATTTCAGTGACATGTTCTCATAGGACTAGGAGACAGTATGTGTCCCATTTGTTTGCTTTTCATTCAACAGGAGGTAGATCTTACTTATTGTGGACTGGCATTATGGGCAAAGCAGGCTATTATGACATGTTAACAAACCATGATGAAAACATCCTAGCTTAGCCACTGTCAGTCAGTCGGACAGGGCAATGTTGCTCGTATTTTGGGCCTGCAAAAAGTTCTGCAAGTTAATTACAGCAGAGTCCTTACATTGGCTTAAGAAGCTACAACCTTTAGTATCCTGACACAAGTATCACTCTTGGCTGGCTCTTGCTTGAGAGTGCAACTTGTAACTGAAAGTACCAGTTTATGGCAGTGGGGCTATATTAATCAATTATAAATCACTATGAGCTCTATGAATTGACCCCAGGTTAGAGGAAATAAGGCAATAAAATGCAAATGTAACAAATATCCATTCTAAAGATATGGTGCAAAATCTTGGTCTTTTGGGTACTTAAGAAAAATAATTTGTAGACTGCATGGCCTAATATGAAAAGTGCCAGAGGCTCCTTCTTTTAATGCTACATTGTCAACATGTTTACTAATCTATACACTTTAAAGAGAAGCAATTAATAGTGTTACACCCTATAGCCTCCCTAAATTTATACCTCTCTCTGCCAGAAATAGATTCAGTGAAAGGAAACACAAGTTGGTATATGACACGTCTTCACAAGCACTTGGAGACTTGCAGAGAATGTCTAGACTCAAGGGGTAAGAACTGTTCTTAGATATTAAACAAACTGATCCCATTGAGACACAGCAAGACATATGAATGATAAGGGGGAGGGTTCTGAAATTCTTGTTTTGGAATTCTACAGAATTATGTGTGGTTCTTTTCTAACTTCAAGCAGGTAAAAAGTCAAATGTGAGAATCAATACCATAATTCTTTGGGGCACAGCCTAGCCCAGACATTCACTTGCAGTTTCCCTGTGTTTAAATGTGGAAGAATAACTATCCACGTGATTGGGAACAATGATACAATAAGAGTCCTAATTGTGCCCAGCGGTTTAATAATAATATTAATAATAATAATATATTAAATTTATATGCTGCCCAACTCCCAGCAACTCTGGGTGGTTTACAATTGTTAAAGCATTTAAAAAATAGAGAACAGTACAAAAAACACAAAAACAGCACAAGACAAAGGTATAATGATGGCAGAGGGGAAGAAGACAGGGGCATTAATCATCCTCTCCGGGCGAAGAGCCAGGTCCTTAAGGCCCTTCAAAATCCCAATAGGGTGGGAGCCACGTGAATTTCGGGGGGAACCTCAAAGTTCAGTAAGTTCATGATTTGATTTCCACTTCGGACCTGTCATGCCCAGCCCAAGAACAATGATGAAACAGTCCAGTCCAGTCCAGTCCAGTTCCTTTATTTGCTTACACCTTATAAACAGAATCTTGCCAGACTAAATCTATACTATAGCAACTAGTGGATATATACCCTGGGAGATTCTAGGGAGTGGCTATCCTGAACCTCTTTCGTTTCCCACGCTCCCCCTGTGGACTGTGTTGTATTTTGTCTCCTTTCCCCTCCTGGAACGCACCCCCCCTTCCTGATAGCCTTGATCTCTCACAGGACCTCATAGGAGTTTGGGGCTAAAACTGGAAGTCCCCATTCCCAATGATGCATTTTGTAGAGCTAAAGTCCTTAAAAAAAAAAAAAAAAAAAGCACTAGAGCACAGGTTTTCAAACATTTCCACTCAGGTTTAGCTCCGCAACCTGTTAGTTTTAAAAAAAACAAAAACTTGGAATTCAAGAATCAAAATTCTAGTGATAGAAAATTGGCTGCATTTGAATGAGCTTTTGTGTGTGAATATGTTTAATCTTTCACAGAACATCATCAAGTTCTTACAGGACTGAACAGAGTTTGAAAAACCCTGCTTTAAAGCAGTCTTCAACTAGAATTAGAAATGTTCATATACAACATTTCCTGTAGTTATAGAGCAGTATGGAGATAGCCATACTGGAGGAGGTGAGGAAGAAACTCAAGATTGTCTGGCCTTGACTGTTTTTGGTATAAGAGAAACTCGGTCACGCTTTCAAGATTCTGTATTATGTTTCACAATGATGATGTTACCTAGTTGAAATGTCTGCAAGCAAACAACCAAGCTCAGAGAGCACCAAGGACACCACAATTCTGTATTATATTCCATAACAATAAAGTAGAGTTGTAGTAGTTCTTTCGGTATTTGTTTCCTGACCTGGTCTATCTCAAGGACTGACATCAATCTTGAAAGCCTACCAAAAACATTACAGTGGTTTCCCAGTTTTTTAGTGGGGAAGAACAAAGGAATTAAGAGACAGTATGAAGGGGAAAATGACTCACCCTAAGTTCCATAGAGTTCTAGGGTTTTTACTTTCAAAACAGAAATTTTGAAATTCCTCCTGAGCTGGAAGTAAATCAGTTCATCTGTTCAATGGTGACAATACACCATTAACAGAGAACAGCTTTGCTGTGAGACTGGCACCTCAGCCCTGTGTGAAAAGGACTGCAAGTAACCTATTTTGGATCATACAATGCCTATTCTGCTAGGATAAGGCAGAAGTAAATGTTTCATAAGTTTAAATTAGAGCTGTGCTGACAACTTCATTCAACTCTTTCTTAATTACCTATTGTTTCGCAGGAAATAACATACATATCCTGACCTGAACCATGAGAAGAATCATAAATCAACCACAAGCAAAGAAGAAAGTTGCCAGTTAACTTGGCTAAGTGGTTGAGAATCACTGGGGTTTTTAAAAACTAGTTGAATTAGGAAAAAAGAATCCCATGAGGAACTGGGCCATTCACGTCTATGGAATATTAGAAGAACCTTCTCCAACCTGGTGCCCTCCAGATGTATCAGACCCATAATTCCCATTTCCCTGTGATTGGGAATTCCAAAAGCTGTCATTCCAGGAGTCCACCAAACCTGGGAAAGTTGTCCAATGGAAAGCAATGGAGAAGGCCTCATACTGCTATAAGAGGCATGGACTTTTCTCTCTCTCTCTCTCTCTTAATAAAACAAAATAAAACATCACCATCCCAGTGAAATTTCAATTTCATTCAGGGGATAGCAAAATGCAATTCCTCATTTTAGGGAAACGTTTCAGTCAAGCCTACTTTAAAGTTGATGAATGAAAAATGCTTGAGGAGCAGCATGGATGTACTGCTCAGCTTAATCACATCTGTGTCCTGCCTAGCCCCTTTCAGAGCGCAGGTTGTATATTCATATAAAAATAGAATAGGATAAATATTCACTCATTTTCATCACAAGGGAATGCTCTAAAATTTCCTAGTACAACTGAAGGCCAGGAACTTCTTTGCAAACAAGCAAATGAAAGGAGGAGGGAGGCAGGCAGAGGGTTATTGCAACAAAAGTTAATCAAGAGAGGTCTCAGGGCTCTTTCTTTATGAATTTGATTTTTTCTGAGAAATAAAGCATTGGGGAATTGCAATCCAGTTCCCACATCAACAGCCTTTGCTTCAAGCAGACAGCTCTTCTTCCCTTTCACCTAGCTGTCCTCCTCTGTTGTTGTTTTGCTGAGTGCTCAAAACAATGTTCCCATCTAGTCCCCAAAGTTCCAGCACCTTTGGACCTCCAGACAGTCTGTCCCTTTCGGGGACCTCCTTGCAGACGGTCCACCAAACTTAGACAAAGGGACGGACACTCTTTAGTATTGCATGTGAGGAAACAGAAATGGTGAAACACCACAAGAATGTTCAAGACCTCCTTTGTGCTCTTCAGTAACTGGTTAGCTAATCCTGAAAGAGACTTTTCATTTCTGCCAAATGGGACTTTGTGTGCGTGTGTGCGCGCTTTAACTTGCCAGAAATGGAGCCCTGAAATTATTGGTCACTGCTGTAAGAGCATCTCACCCATTTTCCTGGAAATAATTTAAGTGTAACTTAAAGGGCAGCCACGCTTTTGTCCACCACAACCCATAACAATATGGAGCCTGTCAAATAACAGGCATATCAAATTGCAAATTAACTCACCTTACTAAAGATACACCCGTTTCTCCAATTAACTTGCTAGCATTTGTTTGACAGGATTAGTGTCAGAAAAAATTACTCTGAGCTTATGAGAAGTGCTGCCCTTAACCCTTTTCTTAGCAGAATAGCAGCAGCTAAGAGTGAGTTAGCTCTTAATGCCAAGAAAACATTTGCCTCAGCTATAAGCCCATTACGTGGCTTGTGGTTAGTCATGATTTCTCTGCCTTCTCCCTGGAGACCTGGCACAGAAGATCATAATAAACATTACTGAAGCCATCTTTATAAAGCACCTTAGACCACTGAACTGCAATATGCAGCTTTCCAATATTATTTATTATCATCATTTTGCAATTTGCCGAACTCAATGAATGGTCTCCGTGTGTGGAAAACTTTCAGGGAAGGACAGTTCAGTTGGAGAAGCTCACTGTCATGAAGCATCTTGCATTTTTCTTCCTCCCCCCATCCATCTTTCACACCAGTGTTTCTCAACCTTGGTCACTTCAAGATGTGTGGACTTCAACTCCCAGAATTCCCCAGCCAGCATGCTGGCTGGGGAATTCTGGGAGTTGTAGTCCACACATCTTGAAGTGGCCAAGGTTGAGAAACACTTTCACATGGTCTCCCTTTTTACACAAACACACCCATTCCTGTTAGTCAGACACAACATTCTCATTCTTTCAAAATGCTGGTCTCACACTCCTCATTTATAGATTCTCAACCCTTGAAGTGACATAACTACATCTGAATTCCCTTTTTCTTCCACCCTGAAGCCGTCACGCTGATTCACGTGCTGCCTATCTCGCTCCGTCAGCAAAGGCCTCTGGTTGGTTAGCCAAATAAAGGTGAAGGCCGTGAAACAGACGAGGGTGCAACAGGTACGATATAAAGCAGTTGTAAGATGAGCACAAATGAAAAGTCACTGCAATATTAGCCAAATAAAATGGGCACCAATGAGCACCTCTTTCCAGAAGTTGTCCCCCCCCCCCCCCGTTTTTAACTGCCATGAAAATTAGCAGTGATGCTTTCTCTGCGGGATTATCAATTTTTCTTATTTTAAAAAAAGCACGAAAGATGTAAACAGTCAGTGGGAAACAGAGAGTTGGCCAAGCCGCTCATTTAGAAGTAATTACCAGAATTTAAATGTCACAGAAAGCAAATAACTCCAAATACATCTTTACATTAGTATGTATGTTCTCATTTCTTTCTCTCCTTTCTTCCTCATCCTCTTTGGCAACGATTTCTTCCTATTCCTTGTTGCTTTGCTTCTCAGCAGCTGCTTTACTCTTTGATAGCTCTTTTCCCTTCCTGTGCAAAGGCCTATATATATGGTGCAGTTTTGGTGCTGCTGAAACTAACTTGTTTCTTAACCTGATGTAGAGTTGCATGCTAGCAACTTTCCCCCCCACAAAGCTAGCCATGCATACTTAAAGAAATGTCTTGTTTCTTTCCAGTTCCTGCTTTAAGCGTCACACAGTGCAGCATTGGAAGAAAGCTGGAGGCCCCAGGAACATGCTTTCTTCTGGATTGGTCTCTGTAAAGCCCTCCACAAATGCATGGAGCAGAGGTCAGCCCCTATAATTTCTCAAATAAATTTCCTCTAAGGATTGCAATGTTGTATTACAGCAACATTTCCCCTCTCTTTAAAATTTGAAGAAAAATGAGAAGTTGTAGGGAAAACTCATATGTTAAGGAAGAGTTTTCTTTGCAAAAATGCAGAAGTAGAGAGCTACTGCCTTTTAGATTCTTTTTGGGGGTGATATTCTTTTCATTTTCCAGTCAGGCCTACCACCTTGAGATCTCCTGATGGTGTCCCATCAAATATTGACTATGGAATTCTTACCCTGGAGAAAAGAGGGGTTGGTGAAGAGAGCAGAGGGACAAGCTAGATGTAACAAAAGGAGAAAAATGTTCTGTTCAGATGTTTGCACAGATGGGAGGAATAGGAGATCAAATGTACATGGGCCACCAGTTGGCAAGAGAGATGTTTTTCTTCCTCATCTATCTTACTTTTGTGCATTTTTTCTACTGCTAACCCGTCACCCAGTTTCTATACTAGAAAAGACAACCACAGATACCCACAAGTGTGCATCCCCACCCCCCACTCCAAATATTATGGGATAGAGGCAGAAATATGTAAAGCACTGTACATTTCAAGGAAAAAACTTTATAAAAGAGCAATCATGACATGTTTCATCTTAGGATGGAACACGTATTTTATCTCAAGTAATCTCTGTTGATTTTCATGGAGATAACTTACAAGCAAGTTATGTTCAGGATTGTTTCAGGACAGAGTATCAGTGAAAGGGTGAGAAGTGAATTACCTGCTAGTAGTGCATATGCCCCCTCCCCAAAAAAGACCTTTCTGTAAGAGTGAAATAAAGATCTTTTTGTTTAAAATTTTGCTCCCAGGCATTTGGAGAGTCATCCCTTGTTTTAATACAGCGCTGATTCCCTTGTAAAGCTTTTTCCAGCTTTAGTTTCTAGATTAATGACAAGAATCTCTGCATAATGCACAATATTCCTTTGTGATTCACTCACCTAAGGCAGATTTTCCAATTTTCTGTAGTTTTACCACCACTTGCTGTATAGCCATGATGCTGGTGTCCTTCTGGCTATACAACAGCAAGCGCTTGGCATCCGAGAACAACCGGTAAACACTGAAGAAATGAGGCCAAGAGCAGGAAAAAAGAAACAAAAGAGGAAAGTTATTAGTCATCATGAGAGGCACAGCTTCAAACAGCCCCCATATGGATCCTAAAAGATTTCTGTATCCACATCTACTTTGTGCAAGCCCCGCTGACATTATTGGGAGCTATTCTACCACGTGAACACTACCATCCTCCCACAAGCTCTTGTTTATAAATTGTATCTAAGTTTTGTTTCTGAGCGGAGAGAACCACCAATTAACTGCATTGGCTTGATTTGCAAAATGAGCCAGGAGGAGACATGGTTGGCTAGTTGGTGATTCAGCGTGTCACACAAATACAGCCATTCCCTCAGTTCCCTAAGAGGAGATAAGCAACATGTCTGAACTCCAGGCCCACCTGGAGAACGCGAGCAGAGGGAATAGCCATTTGAAGCTACAAGCAAGGACCTGCAGGATGAAGGCACTGGATGCCAGGGAAGAAAACCTCCTTGAAGTCTTTATGATTAGACAATGGTCTCTCATACCCAGTAAGCTTATGGGGTAGAGAGTAAGAAAGATGACTTTGATGGAAATATACAGGAACCCGTTACCTAAGCAAAAGGGGCTGAAGCATTTTTTAAGTCCAGAACAATGAGATAACATTCAGAAGTGGTTCAGGCAGACACCTCCCTTAGTCACTGAACTATAAGAAGGAGGAGGAGGTACACACTTGCAAGATTGTTATTATAGCCAGTCCCAATAAAAGTAGTTTTAGCCCTCCTGTAGCATTGATTTCCTGGTCTGGTCTACCTAGTGGGGCTGATAAACAATAAGCAGCCATCTCTCCCTATACAAAGGACAACACAGGCCCCAAAGTATCTGTGTAGCCCTCAACTGTCAAGGCGTTTTGCAAAGGATGTGCTAAGTAGGTGGGAATTTGCTTGCTTTCAACATGATAGTTTGCCTTGCATTATATTTTCCCCCTGGTAACCACCCGCTAACACTCCTCATTTGTGTTAGAGGACAAAGTCTTCCCTTGAGTACAGCAAAGAATAGCCTGTACCCTTGATAATGCACTGCTGTTCTGTCTCAATCCTCTTCTTCACATTTGCCCCCTAACACTTTGACAGGCCAAAATTTAATAAATAGCGAATACTTACATAGATTTATTAAAATTCCCAACAATGCCCGGTGTCTCCCCAGGTGTCGGGAAACGAAAGCAAGGATTGTTGGCATTACAGATAATCCCCTGGACCCAGGGCAATGTTCCAGCTGAAGGCATAGCCTTGTTTGGAAAATGACCTAAAAATATGAGGACAGATATTTAGGACATTGCATGAAGTCATCCTTAAAACTTCTCTGTTCTAAAGTTATACCTCCCACCCCCCCCAAGCTTTGTCTCCAGACTCATATGATGCAGGACAACAAGAAGCAATTGTTTCTAATATCTGCAGCAAACAGGCAAGTTGTGAAAGGGCAAAGAGGAGTAAAAGACAACAAGGCTTTTGTACCATGTATTAGTTTGTTAGAGTTATATCCCACTTTTCCTCCAGGTGATCAAAGCAGCATACATAGACTTCCTTTCCCAATTTTTTTCTCAGTAACAACCACCACCATCTGAGATGGATTGGGAGAGGTGATTGAGAGGTGATTGGCCTAGTCACCCAGTGAGTTTCCATGGTTAAGGGTGGACTTCAGCCTAGGTCTTTCTGGCTTCAGTCCGACACCTTCACTGACTTACTACATTGACATTAAAAGTTATGCAAGAGAGATTTCAGCAGGCCTCATCATCTCTGTTGAAATCCCCTCTATGTAACTAATCAGTGAAGTTTAAATTATTAGGGAGAAATATACCACACGGTCATTATTAAGAAAAAAAGGAAATCCTGTTTGAGTAGAGATAACTAGGAATACACTGAAGATGTTTCTGTAGTTCGGAAATTGAATCCCATTCTCAACATTTTTTCAGCTCTCCAAAAAAAACTGGTTGGTTTGATGTGAATCAACTGCATTATCACCCAGCAAATTATGGACATTTTCAATCTCTGATATACAATATGCAGCTTACTGTTGAACCCTGCATTGCGTTCTTTCTTTTTTCAGATATCAACCCAGCAGTCAAGTATGTATGTATGTATGTACGTATGTATGTTGAATTGAATTCAATGAGTTTTACTTCAGAGTATACATATACAACAGTTTAAGAAGGACAGTTAAATATTTCACATTGTTCTATATCTACGACTCATCTGCTGTTGAAGGATTAATGTATTATTTGCCAACAGGTCATATCAATAAAAACATCCAATAAGATTGCTACAGAAAATAACCCAACTCTAGCATTTAAATCATATATGTAAGCGCGAAAGAGATCATTTTAAAGCAGTGGTTCTCAAAATGTGGTCTGGAGACCCCTGGGGATCCCCGAGACTCTTTCGGGGGATCTGCAAAGACAAATAAATAAATATTTTAAAATTTCTCAGTTTTCCCCCTTTGTTGTATGTTTTTTTTTCACTTTTTTGTTAAACCACTTTTAAGATTTTTTTCCCTCCTTTTTGTAATCAAATTTTTTTTAAAAAAATCTCAAGTTTTAATTTCTAATGCAGTAAATATTGATAGATATAACCCACATAAACCAAAGCTCTTTGGGGTCCTCAATCATTTTTAAGAATGTAAAGGGGTCCTGAGACCAAAATGTTTGAGAACCACTGCTATAAAGAATTATCACAGGAACTGAATGGGATGTTTCATACACATTGTACTAAGCACTGGGCGATAAGGAAACCTTCAGGGTTATGTTAGCAAGAGCTTCTATCTTCACAGCAGTGGTCAAACTGGAGGCAAATCCCTACTTTAGCAACAGCATTTTTTGAGAAGAGAAATGAATTGCAATAAAAACTGTGACTTGATCTGTTACGGCCACATACAAAACTGAAGGAACAATCCTAACTAGCTGAAGATCAAGTGTAGACCACTCTGATGGCTCCCCCAAATCTTCCTCAGCCATGCTATCTTCTATCCTTCTAAGCTGGAGATAGCTGACTCCTTATGCAATCTGCCTCTCTCTTTCTTACTTCACCTTCACCAAAGCTGAAGCCCAAGAACACAGGCATTTTTTAACTTACATTCATGTTGTTCATAAGGTGGATAAGTCAGTCGCACAGACATCAGAATAAAGAAGATAAACAATGGCCAAGTAATTTCAATCAGCAGCTGGGCCTGAAAGAGAAGAGAGAAACAGCAGCTTATTAAGCATCCATACAGTATTTGATATTACGAAGTAACTGAAAACAAAAGTAGACGTAAGTATGATTAAATTTCTTACTTCCATGAACACAGTATTGCTATTTAATCTAGTCCTCCCCAACTCAGTGCCTTCCTGGTGTCCTTGGGATCAATTGGACTATTAATTTATGAAGCAGTAATTTTGCAGCATTCCTGTCCACTAAGCAAGGGATGGGATGGGATGGGATGGGATGGGATGGGATGGGATGGGATGGGATGGGATGGGATGGGATGGGATGGGATGAGGGATTTTTTTTTTCCAGTCCCATAAATCAAATCCATATCATTGGTCATTCACATTTTCCCTAATATGCTGAACTTTCATATGCAACTTTCCCCAAAATATAAATATATATTGAAGATTAATGTCCATAAGACACCTTACATACATTTTCTTGATGCATGCTTTATTTTTCATATAACTTTCCCAAATGTCAGGGTTTTTTCCCTTATATGGCTATTATATAAATAAAAAGCAAACACCCAGCATATGCTATTTTGTTTCTAACTTTGAATAATATATGTTTTTTGTAGGCAGTTTTCAGTACTATTATTTTTCAGGCACTTCTTTGCAAACATTTTTCTCCTTCTGTGCAGACGTTTGACTGGAGTCTGTTTTCAAAAACAATTTTGGAAGCCCTTGTAAATTTTATGTATGCATACATTTATATGCATGTATAGCACATACACACAAAAATCTAACTACAGTTTCCATCATTCCATGCAGAATACTCAGTTACTGTAATCCAACTATCTCAACATGGCTAGCCTAGGCAAGGCCATTTCCTTGCAACAATACAGGGCATTTGAGTTATCTAGGGTTTGAGCCAAACCTATTAATGAACTTCTGGAATGCCAACTCTTTCCTTGTGACATAATGGAATGCACACATATCTGATTTCTGATTTATATGGCAAATGATTATTCTAAATGGAAAAAAAATTAAATGCACCAGAGAAAAATTATGCAGCGGACCTTCTATAAACATCCACCCACCATAATCTGTGAGGTTCTTCAGAAAATGTTTTCTTCAGACCGCAAAGATTTGAGGATTATTCCGAATGCTAAATCAACTATTTTCATGCAAAGTAAATTCTTCATATGCTCATCCACACACTTACTACCCACGTTAGGCATGTTGGTGGAAGAACTGTGTTGTTCAATGTCTGCGTACAGCATGAACATAAGGATCTAAAATTAGATAATTGACATTTAGTATAGGTCCAAGTGCTGAGGATGTTACAGTAACTCAGCAAAACCTAAACTATAAATAAACCCCATCTCTCCTCTGAAACAGTACATTCATTGGTGCAAAATCCTTTGCCAGTAACATACCCCGAAGGCAAACGATGCTGAAATTGTGGGAACTAGTCCACATTTCAGTGAGGGAATCTTGAATGTGATACAAATGGGGATCAGCAGTCTTTGTTCCCGCAGTGTTTATAGTACTAACTTACAAAGCAAATTAATGCTGAAAGAATTAGTGAATAAATAGGCCAATTCATAATCAATTGAGGAAATTCTTCTCAAAATATCCTCAGATATTGGGCTCATATCCAAATGCAAATTTATTATGTAATATGGCACCTGCCCAGCTCACTGAAAAACAGGAGTAGACCAGCACACACGGAAGAATCCTACATGGTAGCTCTTGTAGGATTATCAAAAGAAGACTCAATGAGATGAAACAACATAAAAATTAAGTGCAGGAAAGGGAGAATCCTCCAAAACTGGTCAGTAAAAAATTAACATACTTCGAGACAATGGTATCTGAAGATAAGATGGGAGAAGAAAGAAGTCAGAAGTGGGGAAAGGAAACAAAATTGGGGCAGTTGGTATCCTAAATGAAGGGTACTCCACATTATGATATTCCGCTTAATACAATACTTAATTAACAGAATAATATTAATAAGTCTCCTTTGTTGTTCCAAGATCAACCATCAATGCAGTAATTTGATATGAATCTCTCATTAAAAAGCACAGTGGGATTTTACCCTTTTTCACTGCCTGTTTGAAAACTGTTGTCCCATCAGAGCCTCTCCAGTAAACAGCTTGGCCTACATTTCCTTTCCTGTCACTTTTCCAAACTGTGGTGGCTGAAATAAGCATTATGAAAGGCGAGCACCAAGCTTAGCTTGACGTGTGCAGCCCAAGAGTTACATCTGCACTACTGGAAGATATCCAGGACAAATTATCTTCTGGCTGAAACCTCTCGGGAAAAAGCAGCTTCAGGAACTAACATTGAGCAAATAGGCCTATACGGTATACCCGACTGTAATCCAGCATCAGTTCCTACTCATTTATCCATTCAGAAATGGAGAGCTGTCTAAGAAGCTGGTTCAAACTATGGGAAATTAAACAGCAAAGTAGCGACTGCTATCTACCTTCAGAGAGGTTTTTGATGGGCTAAAGCCATGAGCAACACTGCTGATTCCAACCTTTAGCAAATACATTATAGGTGGTGGCAACCCACAGACCTCTTTGCAAGGCAGGATGAATGAGGCAAGTTAGCTGAACTTTCTATAAGTGTTCATCTTCCCAATGTCAGTCTTGTCTTTGAACTAGTGGCCCTACTGGACCTTGGGGCTCTGCCATAAGAAAAACTAAAATATAAATCCGGCATATAAAAACAAATTTGATGCAAGGGAATAATCAGAAACAATGGCAAGAATCACAAAAGGCTATATAGGATGTACCCAGCAAATTGCCCAATCTTCTGACATGCACTGAAATACGCATTTCTTTAAGGCAAAAGAACTGAATTACGCATGTATAATAAAACTCCTTTAAGGCAAAAGAACTCAAGTACTGCATTCACATTGGAGAGTATCTGATTCACATGTAAAACTGTGTGTAAGAGAGGGAGGAGAGAACGTTTCTCCGTTTGCCATACTGAATAACAGTAATGGCTGAAGAGTCAAGCAATGAGGAATTAAATTATGGATATTTTGTGCAATCTTTGCTGTGATTTGACTAATAACAGAATAGTATGAGCTCTTTTCATCTTACTTGCTACAGCTGAACTTTCATAAGGTTCAGATAAAGGTTGTCTCAGGGGTTTGCTTTGTCTGTATATCCTAACCTGCATCTGACTCCTCTTTCTGACTGTTGGCATGTGGTCATCAATATGTCATTGCTGAAGGAATGTGACCCTTCAGATAGAGAAGATTTGTCATCTTTGCTCTACCCTGATGGCCTATCTGATGACCTCACTGTTTCTGGGAAGAAGGAGGCCATTTTAAGGTTGATGGGGAGAGGGAAGATGGCATTGAAAGAGCATCTAGTCCAAGTGTTCCAGGAACAGTATGGATGCTATGTAAGATGTCCAGAAGGACTTGGCTGATAGAGCTAAAACCTCATAACATAGTCCAGGAAGCCACTCTTACTAACAGAGCCTATGGGATAAAATTGCCAAGTACGTCACTTCTAAATTCTTAGATCTGTACAGTGTCCAACTGTGCACACTGTAAATTGGAAATTAAAGAGCATGATACCACCATCTTTATTTTCATGGATAGTCACATGTGAGCGTGGGAAAACTAATCAGAAAGAACCTGGCAGAAAAGACTCAAGAACAACTGAGCACGGATATTCACCTTGACCTGGCCATGCTCATGTCAACACCACTATACACATTGGCACTGGCAGACTTCCTGCACTATTTTGAGGAGTTCCACAGGGGTATTGTTAAGTGTTTGGAAGTCCACTCTGTTTTCCAAGCAGCACTAGCATATTAGAATCTGAAGCAGTTGCAATCCAAGTGTTATTCAGCTTCTCTCTTTTAACCATAGCAATGGAAGATCTTGAAAATTTTAGTTTAAATTACTGCTTGATGCTACAGTTGTTATAATAAAGCCATTAATAAAGTCTGCTTAGGCCAGACTTCCTCACCCTGATACCCTCCAGATGTATAGTTTGGATCAGAATTTCCCAAATTTCTAGCCAACTCAATCATTGGAATTCAGGAAATCGTAGTTAACACAAAGCACCAGATTGGGAAGGCTGATGAAACTATTCCTCTGCATTTTCCAGGCTTTGTGGAGAATTATACGACCAATTGGTAGGAAGATGGCAGCAGACCAATAGCCAACTTCAGAACTCTGTTTAAGCTATCTTAAACAGCCAACCTCAGAGATACTTTTACATGAGATTGAGACATATGTTAAGTAGTATAAGGGCAGACCATTCTCAGTAATAGCCCCCAGTGATTCCATTACATGTATTGCTCTGATACATTTAAATACAAAATCATTAGCAAACAATTCAGTTTTGCTCAAGAGTCATCCTCAATTTAAAGTAGACCAATAGAGCCACCATGATAATTAGTAAAAAATGTACCTTCTCCCAAATGCCACAGAGTATAGAATCATAGAGTTAGGCCATTAGCTGTCACCCCCTGCTCTTTGTAGAAATATAGATTAAAGCATTCCCCAACAGATACTGTAGCTGTCCAGGCTTTACTCAAATAATCCAGTGAAAGGGAGCCACCAACTACCTGGATACAGTATTTGGTTTTATTGTGAAACTGCTCCTAACATTACTCCTATAAGGGCTAAAGAAATTATAAAGACCCATAATTAAACTCATAGAATTGAGAGGGGCCATTTAGGCTATCTAATCCCCTGCTCAGTGCAAGAATCTAAATCATCTTCAGCAATGATCACTGGGTTCATAATGGTAGACATGACTGGGCAATCAAAGCCCTGCCCCCTTTTAAATAGGTGTTGCAAGCATCACAAACTCATGAAAGGAATGGGGCTTTGATTGCCTGGTTGCACCTGTCATTTTGAACCCAGCAGCTGTCACTGTGGACATCCCTGCCTGGCAGATTCTTCCAATCTCTGCTTGAACACAGCCAGTGATAGGTAGTCACCATCTCCCTAGGGCAATGTTTCTCAACCTTGGCAACTTTAAGATGTATGGACTTCAACTCCCAGAATTCCGCAGCCAGCATGGCTGGCTGGGGGATTCTGAAAGTTGAAGTCTACACATCTTAAAGCTGCCAAGGTTGAGGAACACTGCTCTAGTTAATTGATTCCACTGTTTGCTGTTCTTAAAGCTAGAGAGGTCAATGAGATAGTAAGTCAATGAGACTGTACGGTCAACGAGACTTAACTTAAAATCATTGCTTTGTCCTGCATTTTGAGGCAGTGGAGAACAGATAATGGCCTTATTTGTTTCACACCCTTTCAGTATTGCCTTTATACTGTTCCACTAATCTGCAGCACGGCAAGATTCAAACGATCAGATTGCATACACTACTAAATCTGAATAGGCATTCCATAGACACTTCTCCCCCAAGAACCTATATGATTTAATATAAAGCTTGCTTGAATGGGAGGCATGAATTTATTTCAAAGTACACGCTTAGGTCAAACAGCATGTCACGCCTATTGTATAACATGTGACTATACCTCCATTATTTACTCTAAGTAATCATGGAGAAATGGCAATCCTTTTCACTTACCTTTGCTAGACTGATCAGAGCAAAAATGGTTCCTGCAGCTTCAGAGAAAAACTGTCCCATTGACTCAAAAAGGAACTCTAAAACAGTTTTTCTAGATACTAAACTGAGAACAATTCTAGTTTTCTCCCTGCCCACCCCCCTTCTTGCCTCCTATATGTATTTACTGAAAGTAAAACATAACGAGGGGATGCGGTGGCGCAGCGGCTTAATGACGCTGAAAGTTGCCGACCAGAAATGGTCGACGCTTCAGCGGTTCGAGTCCAGCCTTCGCGTTAGCAGGGTGAGCTCCTGTTTCCTCCCCAGTTCCTGTCAACCCAACAGTTCGAAAACTCACGTGAGTAGATAAATGGGTACTCTCACTCCGGTGGGAGGAAAAATGCTGGTGGCGCCTTGCAAAAAGGAGTCGGGAGCAGTTGCCAATAAGTGCGAAAAACCGTGCGTGCCCGAAAAGGGCGCGAAGCAATGGAAACCCACCTCCTGCGCTCGCCAGCTGGGCTCTCCTCTAGGAAGGAGGCTCTGGCAAACCACTTCCGAAACACCTTGCCTTGAAAACTGCAAGGAAACTGCAAGCAGTCACTGCAGAGTCGGTAACGACTGAGCGCAGATTTAAAAAAAAACAACAAAAAACATAACTACATACAGCTTCTTGTTTCATTGGTTTAAAGTCCAATACACAAATTATTTCTTGGAAGAACTTACCGGCTAAATGCCTTTATATAAACCCTCCAATCCACATCATAAAATCCACCCAGATTAATGGGAGTTTTACATATTTGTGCCCAAATGGTGTATTTCTAGCGTTAAATAGGATTGTCTGAGCAGGCCCTGTATAAATTCTTGAAACCTACAATCGGCTCTTTTGTGAAAATAAAGCAATGACGTGATCTTACCGTTTGCCTTCTCCTAAAAGTGAAATTCTTCCATAATAGCAAACCCAGCTGTGTCCAGAATGCCATCTTCCCTCCGTACACTCCAGGAGCACCACCGATGGCAACAGCACACAGCAGAAACCCTGTGGCTGGTCATCAACTAGAAAGGACAGAAAGAGATAAACAGCCTCAGTAAAATCTCTTTAAAAAGAGGACTCTTCCATTTTCTGCTGCCTGGTTTTTTGGTTTTGGATTTTTCCCCCAAACCTGGATTCCTCACTGCCTTCCATGACAATGATCCCTGTCCTGGCAGAGATGCTCTCCAAAAAGTGCATAAGGCCAGGGATCACCATGATGGAGGTTACTGGTAGGAATGATCTCATGAAATACCTTTCCAAAATTGGAATTCCTATTGGAGGAAAAGAAAAATGGGGTAAAGCTCTGTTCTCTCCAGCAAAGGTGAAATGGCCATGGAGGCACAGAGCCTTGTAGCCAGATGGGAGGAGCAGTCCTGCAGCAGTTCTAGAGGTCACTGATACCCCTAAGGTTCTCCTCCATGCAAATTAAAATGTTTGCATGGAGGGCAGTTCTACTCCATCCCACTAAAAAATATAAGTTTTTGCCTGCTCACCTTGACTTAAGAGACAGACTCTGATGCAACAACATGGCGTCAGTGACTGGCAAGTAGGTTATGTCGGAGCCAGGGCAAGGGGCTGTGTGGTTGACCCCTGAAAGCCATATATTATACCTAGGTCCACTGGGTACAAGCTTTCAAATTCTGTAGTACTGTCCATTAGGGTATTATTCCCAGAGGGATGAGAATAAACCAAAAAGCAGAGCTTTACATCTACTAAAATATGCATTCTTATCATCATTCAAACTTTTTCCCCTTGCAAAGCCATGGCCTCCATCTGATTTAGTATTACAGGAGCTGAATTCACGGGGGGGGGGGGAGTAACAGATCTTATTATACATATCCCAGTCCCATTTATTTGGCTTTAAAAATCCACAGCATTGTTGCTACCAAACAGTAATTTTTCAGTTCTAAGTCTGCAGCCCATTGGTGGACTGCTATATACATTGCACCCTAAATAAAATAAAGGAAGGAAATTAAATGCCATTGGCACACAGTTTTCAGAGCAAACAGTGTTTAATTTTCAGGGAGTCCCAATTAGTTGATAATTACATCCCTCCTTGACATGCAGAAGGCAGACAGGGTCCCCCACTTCTCTTTCCAAATATAGGTCCATGAAACCAAAGGTCACCCAAGTCTTTCTGTCATAAGAGAGTGAAATCTCAAAAGTGCCCCTTCCTACAATTATTACATAGCCAATAATGTGCTGCCCTGTCCAAATAAGGTGTCATCTCTCTCTAGCTAATTGTTTCTCAACCTTGGCCACTTGAAGATGTGTGGACTACAACTCCTAGAATTGTCCAGCCAGCATGCTGGCTGGGGAATTCTGGGAGTTGAAGTCCCCACATCTTCAAGTGGCCAAGGTTGGGAAACACTGCTCTAGCTAATTGTTGAGCCAGCCTGCTCCCAGCTGATCATGCCCCCCCAATTTTTTTTCTCCTCCCATGTTCAGCACAGCTGCATTAGTGTGAAAATGCAGCACGCCTTTCTGCTGGCCTCCTAGGGGGCAGTTACAATGAAAGAAAGCAATGTTCTGATTCTGTCCCTTAGGCAGAGAGCTTTGGTTCTCACTTCACATTTGTTCATGCGTGGAAACCTGGAATCATCAAACGTCTCTTCTTCAATGTCCCATAATGAGCCCCAAACTGTACAGTTTTGTTAGCAATAATTCTTCAGGGTTTTAGAAAACTCTGCTACCTCCAAAACCTTTTTTAATTATTAGCAAATACACGTATCTTATCAGCGAATGCACGATACTTGACTCCTGGAGACTACATGGACATGTCCATGCAGGTTTTTTGGTGACAGTTTCAGAGGTAACTTCCTGTTTCTGACTGGTCTAAGTCAGCGCTAAAATTCAAGGTCTCCCAATCTCTAATCCAGTGGAACTATACCAAAGAGGGTCTCATAAATACAATTTTTATATAGTTATATGTAAATATCAATATATAAATATTCTAGTGGAAAAATACTTCAGAAGGGGCTGAGAGGAAGGATAGACAGACAATGGGAGAGACCCCAATCCACATGAAGAATCTGAATGCTCCAAAAATTTATCCATACTTATAAACTCACAGTTAGCCAGGTAAAAATTCAGTAAATAAAATAATACAAACAAACGTTCTCAGTAACATTCTTAGAATAACTGAGAATAAAGTGATAATCTTGGGTATATAAGAAATGGGACACAAAATGTTGTACATGGTTTCCAATTAATTTTAAACAAATCTCATATTTGATAACTTTCTTATAAATAACATATTTGACCATTGCAACAGCAAATCACATTTTAACACTCCATTTCTCTAAGTTTTATTAGTTGTTTCCATTATTTACTAACCAAGCAAAGGCTGGGAGGTATGCTGCCAATCCTGAAGGTTCTGAGTTTTAATGCATTTGTTGTACATGTTAATTAAAAAAAAATAGAATATCTAAACAGTGGGCCACCTTATACCCTTTTTTTTTGCGCGTGTGCTCTCTCTCTCTCTCTCTCTCACACACACACACACACCCCAACATTACAAGAAGCCAGATCCACTGAGCATGGCAAAAGTCTCCCATCTTGCCTGATTTTTGCAGGCCAGCAATCTGAACAACATAAAGTTGGGACAACCGATCATGGGTTAGGGTGGCCTTGTTGACTTTAGACAGTCTTGCCTTTTAATTGAAGATTCTGGGAACTTTATCTAAGATTTTCCTGCAATAAATTGTCTGCCCCTGAGTCAAAAGCCCTCCTACAGCTGAAGTGATAACATGTTGGTTTACAGTTGGGTTTTCTGATATACTTGGTTACTTCATATTCTGGCTCTAAAAGATAATACGGGTGCCTTCTAAGAATAGAAACCCTGCAGAACTCACCCAACATCTCTGCCATGACTTCATGTATAGAACTGATCCAGGAAACTAAAAGAAGATTAAAAGATCCTCTTTTCCTTCTTTCTTCATAGCAAGAATACATTTTGGTAGCAGCTCCAAAATTGTACTTCTCAACCTATTTGTTTAAAAATCCCCCAGAAAGTTTTCCTTCTGGTCTTTCATGAGAATCTAAAACTAGTCTTACCATCCAGTTGGTCTGCCCATTACCCATGCTTATTGCAGTTCTACATTTTGGAGGGGAGCAGAGGTAGATATTAAAATTAAATTGGGGTGGCTATTCTTTCTTAGTTCAACCCTCTTGTTAACTGTATGAAACAAACATTCAACAGCCATTGGGAGGAGGGACAGTAAGCTGTTTGCTCTCTGATTGAGACAAAAAAGAGGCTTGTATGAGAGGAAAACCTTTCCCCTAGAAAACAATTATTTAGTCAGTGACTAGGCAATTTTATAAAGGCCCCAGACAGATGCTTGCTGACTCTTGAACTATGTTTTGAACCTGCCTCTTCACCTAACCATCACTCTTTTATGAAACTCACAATTTTTTAAAAAGAAAGCATTCCTAGAAAACAGGATTTACTTTTATTTTTTTATATATAAGCCCCCCCCACCCCCCTAGGCAAAAGATCAGGCCTTGCGCTTCCAGAGATGCCAAGATGAAGTATAGTTTCAAATTCACCCATGCCATGTGGAAGGAATGTGACTAATGCTGGCAGATCTATAGCCTAATCAAGTTAAGGAAAAACATAGATTGTACAATAATGTGTTTTGTGCTGTGGTTGTGCAACCATCACAATTGCATGGATTTGCCCCAAGAAGAGTTACTGTCTGTTTGAACTCTCAGCGGGCATCTATCTTCCGAAAACATGTACTTGTAAATTTCATCTGCGTCTCTAAGGGAATTTCTCATCCTATCCTTGGAATGAAGGACGAAGAATGGAAGACTCTAGTCCTTGGTTTTTCTCCCTTTTCCTAATGAAATAAGCTTGAGGGCAACGCTAAAACATCTTGGCATGCAAAGATCAGCTTGTTGTGCTGTTTCTGATGTGCTGTCCTTGCTCAGAGAACAGATAAACGATTCCAGCTTCCTGGGGAAAATTAGCTGAAACTCTTTTGTAATCAGGATCAAAGGTTGGATCCAGCTTTTATTGCAACCAGTGTTTGACTTGAAAATAATTGAGATTGTGTTCCTAAATCACTGATTTTGAATCCAAAGAAATTGTTAGCTAAATCAAAGTTCACACTTGCTAAGGGACCCAACAGTCTTATCACTATTCTGGTTTTGCACAAATCACTGTAAAGAAAGAGGGAGCCCCAGTTCCTAAATTTTCATATCCATGCATTGCTGTAAATGCTCCATGGCCCTAACCTAGCTCTCATTCATACATGTGCAGATGTTGATGCCGGTAGTGTCATATGGGATTATTGGAAGGGAGAATGAGCATAAACCATGGCAATCCAATCGGTCATTTTGATTATGTGTCATCAAGTCATTTTTCACTCCTAGCGACCATACAGATAGATCTTCTCCGTGAAGATACTGAATAGTTAAATGATATATATGCAGGTATGGATCTGATGAGCTGTAAGAGATTTCTGCACTCTGGGCAATCAGACTGACCTTTGCTATTTGTAAGAAATGCTTTGGCGATATAGCTTATGTTAGTCTTGGCTATATGCATTACCTGTTCTTAGAATCATGTTTGGGAATCCTGCCATCCCATTAACTCACAATCAATACAGCCTGCACTTTCTCAAATTTCAAAAAGCATCTGACAAAAGTCCTTGAGGAAAAGATCCTGCCACATCTCAAATCTATACAATCTTTAGACTTTTTTTTTAATCCCACCTTTCCTTTATTCTAGAACTCAAAGTAACATACATGCATTTTTCACAGAGTCTCCCATCCAACCAGCAATCATTCAGCCCAGCTTAACTTCAACAAGGTGGCTGGCTCATATGCCTTCAGACCTGGCTTAAGTTGCCAAAGCAGTTAAATACAGACACAATAAAATTGCCCATCAACATTTACTAACCATTTTGAACCCTCTTTCTTGGTTAGTAACGACCTACCTGCCACCAGGAATGTTCATTCTATTAGGAAGGGAGAAGAAAATATTTATGATATTCCTCTTCTTCTTGGAAAGAAGAAAATTAGTAGTAAGTTTACCTCATTTACCTAAGATAGCTCTCTCTGGAAGGCAAATATGTTCACACCAGAAATGTCTGCACCTCATGGAGATTTTTTAATGAACAGTCGTTTACCCTGCTCCAGAAACCCTAAAGTGAAACTACAGAGTGCTATCAGAAGACCCAGAGACATTTACAAGCAAGCAAGTTCTAGATTGCCGTCTTCCAAACAGGGTGACTAGGCAGTTCCACACATACATACACATACACACAGAGGAACTATATATGCAGTTCCTTTACCCAAAAGTAGGCAACCTACCTCTTTTGTTGGGCTACAGCTACAGTCTTTTCACCGGCAATACTGAAAGGTGTTCACAATAAAAATCTAAAAAATCTGGAAGACATCTCATTCTCTATTTCTGCCATAACTAACCCAACAGCCTCAACTGGGGAAAATCTACATACACATTTGAGCATCCTCCGGGTATGCTGGGAAGACAACTGGAAATTTGGGAAGTTGACGGCACTGTCTTGAGTATAGTCAGTTGGGTGGGGATGGTGCAGAGCTGTCTTAAAAGAGTTAAAATCCCACCAACCATTTTTATTTCCTATTTTCTGTCAAAAAGCAGAGAAAGTTGCCTCTATAACATGCAAAAGAGAATACAAATCGAACCAATTGAGCATTCCAATCTTTAGCAAATGAAAAGAAAAAGGAGGGGATGAAATTGTCCAAAATAACAACATGAAACACTAAACTGGCATCAAAGCCCCCCTCTGTTCCATATATAAAATGTACCATGTTCTACGTTAGTTGTTGTAATCCACTTCCTGAATGGGTCAGCTACAAGGAACATCATCAATGAAATGGAATTTCAGAGAACAGGCAAACCCCAAAACCCATGAAGAGTGAAAGGCTTACCCAAAGCTGCAAAGCAATTCTAAATCTTCAACTAGTAGTACAGCCAACTGAACAAGCTCACTGATAACACACCGGGAAGAACTGCAGTCCTGCCAAATGCTGCGTGTCACAAGTGCCAGCAGTCAATGTGAGCTTTGAACCCAGAGTCCTGTGGCTGAGCCATTATCAGATGAATGAAGTGATGATATACCCAGTTCTTTTAGGAATTTCTAGAATTTACATGGGCTAACCAGATTTTTTTTTTTTTAATTACAATCTTCTCCAGTTTTAAAATTAATTCTGCAATCATTCATCTCAACTTGGAAATGGCTAGATGATCAGAACCTACTGCTGACTTTTAAGCTTTTTCATCTGAGTTTCCACTGATCAAATTGTAAATATATCTATCCCGCAATTGCCAATAAAGACAAGTCTCTGCATACTGTTTCACAGAAAACAAAACACAGAGCTGGATAGGCCACTATCATGTTCCTTAGGCTTAGCATTTCATATCTTGCAATAATGCCCAAGCTTTATTTATTTATCTGACCGCCTTTATAACCTGCCCAAATCCCAAAAAGGCAGCACACAACACAGGAAATAAAAATTACAAACACTAACAACAGAGGCAATTAAAAACAATTCATATAATCAAAAATACCTATGACAGACATCTAAAATCAAGTCAGCTAAGGCTGAAAGCTTGTTGGAATAAGACAGAGTTAATTTGCTTACAAAATGTAAGAACTGGGGGAGGGGGGCTGCACATATCTTTGGTGGGGAGAGGGTTCCAAAGAGTGGAGGCTACCACAGAGAAGGTCCATCCCCTGGTAATTCTGGCCATTTCTTTTACACCCTTGCTTTATTTTTACTCATACAGAAGCAGGCTGAGCATCTGGGATCTTGCCATCTGAATGAGCTGTGAGACAATACCTGATGCACTGCAATAGGTCAAGACAGGGTCCATAATAAGACTTGCTGATTTTGTGGGCCTGACATTGCGAGCTGGCAGTTGAACTCTTCTAGCAAGAGACAGTAACCACGCTCAAGAAGTGAAGATGAGGGCCATCTATGCTGAAGCATCACCATATGCTTCACTAGTGTTTCCACCCTGTACCTTCTTCTTCCTTTTGCGACTCTGCAGAGGAACCAGACAGTTTCTGTATGCCAAAACAGAAAACAGGCTTGAGCTTGTTGGTCCAATGCTTTATTTATTTATATGGTACATTTTATCCCATCTTTATTCCAAGATGGAACTCACCTGGATCTCTCCGGTGGCCTGTCCCTCGTATGACCTTGACCTATTTAGCTTGGGCGTGTCTAACTTCACAAGCTTTGAGACCTTTGTGGCATGTGGCTGGGAGGATACACTGTTCAAGCACAATAACATCATCATTACATTTTTACAAAAAACCTTCCAGCTTTACTAACCAGGCCAAAGACACCACTGTTACAGCTTCCACTTCAAAAATGACAGATACAATTTGCCAGCTATAACAAACTAATGGCTTATAGATTAAAAAAGAAAAAAGAAAAAATGAAACTGACAACTTACTCAGAAGCCAAAAATTAAATGGAGGCAGAAATAATTACTTTCCCTGATCAGTAGGCATTCCTCCGTTGTCAGATGCTCTTCTTTCTTTCTTTCTTTCTTTCTTTCTTTCTTTCTTTCTTTCTTTCTTTCTTTCTTTCTTTCTTTCTTTCTTTCTTTCTTTCTTGGAAATTTGTTTCAAGAAGCTCAAAAGTGTGCATGCGTGTGTGTGTGTGTGTAAAAAAAAAAAAACCCTCTCACCCCTATGGGTGGTATGTGTCTTCCTCAATCTCAGATCCTCTACCAGAGGCCTGGGAGTTTGAGGGTTCTGCGCAGTATCTTAGCTGTTCCTAGCGCTGCTCTGATGTTGCTGTTATGTTGTTGCCAAAATTCTGTGCTATATTTTTCAAAACAACAATCTAAGCAAACAAATGGTAATTAAGGAAATTATCTTGATTCTCAAGCTAGAAGTAGGGTTCTGTGCCTCTTGAACTTCTGGCATCCAGTTAGCTAGATCTGAATCTAACCTTGATCAAAACTTCTAATATATTTTGTAGTTCTGTGCCTTAACAGATTTACATACCTTCTCTGAAACTGAAAAAAATGAGCAAATCTGAAAGGGCATAAATTAGGCTTGGATATCTAGCAATCCCAGCACTATAACATCATAATTTTTTAAACTGTATTTTAATTAATATTTATTTTTGTTTTTACTGTAAACTGCCTAGAGTCACTTCCTAATGAGGTGGGCAGTGACCAAATTTGAAATATAAATAAATACAAATATAATACATATATAATATATAAAAATAAAAATAAAATAATACTTCTAACACGGAGCTCATAACATGAAAGATGTTATGAGATGTTTCATAACATGAAAGATGTAGGCACGGGTATGTTTCAAATTCTTACTGCCATTTCTTTCTTCTACATACAAAAGGAAGAAGAAGGAACTTCCCCTAGCTGAACCTTCTAAATAATGTGTGCCTTGACACAATCTCTCCATTCAAATCATTTATTATAAGGCCGGAAAATGTTACCTCTTCTACATTAATGGGTTCCATACATTTTCCTTTTTTTCTTACAGCCAAAGGAATGTTGCATCAAAGACTGTAAGGGATGGAAAGGACTTTGGGGAACATCTGGTCCAACCCCCTTCCCTGTGCAGAAATCTACTGCTACAGCCAGTGCCAAATTTAAACTGTTTCTCTGCTATGACAAAGGAAAAGTAGAAGTCAAGGAAGCACGAATGTCCTATAAAGATCTGTATGTAAATACACATTGTCTAAATTGTCACCATCTTGTGTTTAGGAAGAAATCCACTAAAAAAGGGATAGCATGTTTAAGACAGAGTCATGTTGATGGTTCTTTGGCAAGGAAAAGAAACAAAAATTGGACATTTAGTGCAGTTGGCTGAACCTGGATCAGAGTTGGTCCATCCATTCCCTCTTAAAGTATATTGTTGCTGTTATCATAAAAGAATAAGTATGACTGCACTAATCAGCTAAGATTAAAATGTACAAAAAAAAAAAAACCCACCCCCCTAATAGTATAAATAAATTTTTAAAAGGTTTTCTGGACAAACTTTAAAAAAATGCACAGTACCAAAAGGATTGTAGTAAAGGCATCTCATAGCCAGGATACATGGTAGACCAGAATCCCTCTATAGCTGTGTTTAGAAGTTCAGCTAATAAATTTATCAAAATAATAGTATTTGCAGAAGAGCCAAATTGGGGTAGAGGCATTTCTCTTAATGAATTCAGATCTCATTTCTTTCTGGCACAATGTAGTACCGACACAACCTCATCTACTCACATGCAGTGAGCCTTGTTTCTCGAGATATAGTTTGGAACGCATACATGTACTCTAACTTTGGTACAGTTCAGGTCCTCTCCTTTCTGAAAGATCTTATCGAAGTTTCAGTCTTACATGTTGTACATTTTGTATGGAAATTGGCCTTTGGGGAATACTTGCTAAATATTGTGCCCTCTGGTGTAAAGCTCTCAAAATGACTTCTAAAAACTCTACAACACCTGCCCAGACTTTTCACTCAAAGAGAGTCTTTAGAAAGAGATAAAATGTGGAACAAACCTGTTTCATTTCAGAAGTAATTTTAAAAAGTTACTCAAGCACAAGATCCAAGCAACCCTGACTTTTCTAAATATCTTTAACATCAGCAACAACATTCTATATAGCAACCTTTTTTCGGGTGGGGGCTTTCCATCAACAGTTTGTATATGATACTATAAAATGACACACACACCCCATTTAAATCATACGAAAATGAAGGATGGGGCAACTAGATGGGAGTGTGGTTCTGTTCTGAATGGCTAATTTTGAGTTCTGTGCCACAGAATAGAGGTGTAATTTAGGGCACTATTGAAAGCGTGAGCAGTAGTAGTAAAAATCTGTCCTGTAACTTGGAAGGTTAGCCTGGCCCCCAGAGGTTAGGTCTCTGGTTACATTCTTGTATTACCTTCCATATTGAGTGAATAGATAGTTATTTGCCTTAGGGCAGGGTTCCTCAACCTTAGCAACTTTAAGATGAGTGGACTTCAACTCCCAGAATTCCCCAGCCAGCATGGCTGGCTGGGGAATTCTGGGAGTTGAAGTCCACCCATCTTAAAGTTGCTGAGGTTGAGGAACCCTGCCTTAGGGGATATTAAACCATTGCACTGCACATAATGTGCTCTAGGGATATATGGAGGTTAGAGGACAACATCTTCCCTAAGAAGAAGCCTGCAGGGAGCACAGAGATACATTGCAACCTATCAGCTCTTTCCTCCTTACGTCTCAAATATGCAAACCCTTCCTCCACCCACAGAGACATATGCCCTGTTTAGCAACACTGATCAAATATCTATTCAGGGTGCTGAGAAGGGCCAAGAGATGTCTAGAGCACCGCTGGCAGAAAACTAAGGATGAGTCTGACCAAACATGGGTTAGAGCCGCTATTAAGGCCTACCTCATGGCAGTAAGGGCAGCGAAATGCCATTACTTCTCTGCTCTTATTGCATCTGCAGAGTGTTGCCCGGCGGCCCTGTTCTGGGTCACCTGGTCCCTCCTGGGTAAGGAGGGCCAACTACAGGGCCATGAAGAGGAATTTGCTGAATACCTGACAGATAAAATTGCTCAGATCCATTCCCAGTTGGAGGCTAAGAATGACACAGGTCCAGTGGAGATACCTGGGGAGTGGACTTACCTGGTTATCTGGGAATGGTTTGATCCTGTTGGATCTGAGGAAGTGGACAGGGTCCTCAGGACTTCTAGTGTAGCCACCTGTGCATTAGATCCTTGTCCTTCCTGGTTGGTTAAAGCCTCCAGGGAGGTGACACTGGGGTGGGTACTAGCAGTGGTCAATTCATCCTTGCAGGAGGGGGTGTTCCCAACACTTTTAAAGAGGCTCTGGTCTGCCCCCTCCTCAAGAAACCATCAGTGGACTCCACCCAATTTTCGCCTAGTTTCCCTTTTTGGGCAAGGATGTAGAAAAGGTAGTCGCGCAACAGCTTCAGAGGATCCTGGAGGAAATGGATTATCTGGACCCCTTTCAGTCAGGTTTCAGGCCTGGTTATGGGACAGAAACAGCATCGGTTGCAGTTTTAGATGATCTCTGGCGAGAGCGGGATGGGGGTAGTGAGTCCATCCTCCCTGTTCTTGACCTCTCGGCGGCTTTCAGTACCATTAACCATGGTATCCTTTTGGGGTCAGCTGCAGGAGCTGGGGCTGGGTGGCAGTTCTGTGCTGGTTCAGCTCTTTCCTCAAAGGCTGACATCAATCAGTGTTGATAGGGAGTGAGAGATCCAGCCCGCGGCCCCTACTTTGTGGGGTGCCTCAGGGTTCGGTGCTCTTGCCTCTCCTATTTAACATCTACATGAAACCACTGGGTAAGATCATTCAGCATTACAACATGAGATATCATCAGTATGCTGATGATACTCAACTATATATCTCCATCCCGGGTGACTTAAGTGTCTACCCTTTTGTGGTGCCTGGAGGCTGTAGGGGCCTGGATGGGGGACAACAGGCTTCAACTGAACCCTGGTAAGATGGAGTGGCTGTGGATACTGGGAGCCTCAAGATCTAGGAGCTTATCATCTTTGGTTCTAGGTGGGGTTGCGCTACCCCTGACAGACCTGGTGCGTAATCTGGGGGTCCTCCTAGACTCATGACTCCTGTTCGAAGAGCAGGTGGCAGTCGTGGCTAGGAGGGCCTTCACACAGCTTCGTGTTGTGCATCAGTTATGCCCCTTCCTGGATCAGGAGGCCTTCCACGTGATCACTCATGCCCTGGTCACCTCCCATTTGGATTACTCCAACATGCTTTACATGGGGCTACCCCTGAAGAGTATTTGGAAGCTACAGCTGCCACAAAATGCAGTGGCACAGACAATCTTGAACGCCCCTAGGGCAGCACATATAACACCTCTCTTACGTGACCTGCATTGGTTGCCAGTTTGCTTCCAGGTACAATTCAAGGTGTTGGTTATCACCTTTAAAGCCCTTCATGGCACAGGACCAGGTTATCTGAGGAGCCATCTCATCCCTATTATATCTGCCCACCCCATTCAGTCCTGCAGAAAGGGCATGTTGTGGACCCCCACCAGTCAAGGAATTTCAGCTGGTGGGGTCTAGGAAGAGGGCCTTTTCTGCTGTGGAGCAACTTGCTAGTTGAGGTGCGGGCTGCCCCCACTCTCTTGGTCTTCCGAAAAGGTGTAAAAACATGGCTATATCAGATGGCCTGGGTGCCTGATGGGGGCTCGCACTGCTGGAACTGGCTCGTGGGATGACTGATACTGCTTCCCCCATCTTCTTGATTTGTATATTGCTTTTATAGATGTCTTACTTGTGATTTAATCAGGGGGTATTTATATTTTCATTGTTTTTATTGTCTTGGTTTTTAATTGTAAGCTTCCCAGAGTCACCCCCTGGGGGAGATGGGCGGCATATTTAATAATAAATAAATAAATAAATATATATAAACAGATCAAGAGAGGAATAGGGAAAGAGGCATTAAAGAATGCCAGTTGTCACAGCGGACTTCTCTATGGCAGTATGGAAATACTGCAAATAAATAAGTAAATCTTCAGCAGATTTTCTGGGATACAAGATCAAAAGTGTCACAGGTTTGCTGAAGGAACAAGGTCTCCACCAGAATCTCCAAAGCTGATTTACATTGTCTGAGCAGACACACCCATTGTAAAGACATACAGCAACATTCACAACTGCCTGGCTCATGGTTGTACTGTATATCTACAGAAAGATTCAAGCTTCAGCCCCAAATTGTATAACTCAGGGTTATTTGGAGACCCTTCTCAGCAGTCTCCTACCTTGCCCATTGCAAAGGAAACTTCCATATCAGTCAGGACTGTTATGCTGCCTTCCTCATTATTAGAAGGGAAATTGATTGGCATTCCTCCATCCTTGCCCTTCGAAAGTTGAACCAGTTGCCTATGACCTTCTCCACTGCTCTTTCTATTCAGTATGGTGCAAGCATTTAATTATGCTCTTACTAACCAGCATGAATGATCAGAAGAAGACCGTATTCTTATCCTTTGAGCAGATAAGTCAATGATGATCTCCAAGAGACTGGCCAACTTTTGTTCAAGTACCACTGCAATTCAACAGGGAATCCTATAGTTTTGTGGTATCAATATGGCCGCTACTGTAAAAAGTTTTAATTTTCACCATTTGTAGTTTAGTTCTTAGGACAATGTACATTATGTGGTCCCTAACCATAAATGAATACGTGCCATTCTCTTAAGTCTCATATAATACTGATATTTGAGCAATATTTTTGCATTTCCTGTACTATGAATGTAAGCCCAATTACATTCATTAGAAAACAGTACCACATTTTTAAATGCCTCTCTTTCCTGTTCTGTCTTCAAACAGCACAAGGTAGGATACAAACTAGTTTCACAAGGTTTAATTAAGTATGTTAAACCAATTGCATCATTGATATTGAAGCAATGTTGCCATTTTAGGGAACTAAAAGAACTGCAAAACCACTTGTGGTCTAATAAATGAAAACTCCAATTCCCTGATAGATTATAATTTACCATCAGATACATAATTTCCCCAATTAATCCTCTAAAACTTTATCTGATTTGTGTTGGCTGCTGATTTATCAATTCAGCCTGTTACAGGCGTGAAACTTCTCTGAGTTCACGCAAGGCACCGAACCAGCTACTAGATGTAATTTTAATTTTTTATTTCTACTGCACCCCTCTCAAGCTGTTAGAAGAGAAAGCCAGAGTGGATCTAAAGAGAACTCTGAACTGTATGGTCAGCAGATGCTGACTTAAGTTTGTTTTTCCACAAGAATGTGCCTGGATACTAGCTCAAACTCATCACATCTAGAAAAGGACTCTCTCCACATATACACAGTCGCGTTATCTTTAAAATCACATTAACTTCTCTACCAGAGTCAACAACGTAAAAAAACGGTGTCCTTCACTGGATTAATTTAAGAATGATTTCCAAGCAGGCATCTGAAATAAAATGACTGGACCAATAAATAAGAAGTTTCTAAGAAGTCTCTTGCTCTTTCTAAGAGTTATCAAGAGCTCTTGCTCGCTCGCTCTCCATTACACAGACTCACATGTTTTCATCAGATGAGCAATACTTGAAAAGTGCAAAAGCAGTACACTTTTCCCTTTGTCAGTCAGACGTTGGCAAAACAGAAAAAGGAACAAAAGCATTAAGTAACACCCAAGTTTCTGATCTCTAACATACAACTTCTTTAACTTTTTAATGTCATCAAAAGATTATTTTAAAGCAATCCTTTGCATCGGCACTATTCTAAAGATAACTACATAGAGTAAGAGGAGTATTAGCACATCTCGCACGATGGCTTTATTCCTTCAGCAAAGCCTGCTAGATTAGAAGATGCCATTACATTTCCAAACACAACTTGTATCTTCTCCTTGATTTTCTAGCCAAGATTCTGCAGACACAGTAAATATTCTTGTACAATTGATTGCCAAGGTACAAGGTATATGATTTGTATAGTCAACAGAAACCATTTTGAGAATTAAGCTCAGACTGCATAGCTTCAGCATCTGGTTTCAAGTTCTGGCCATGCAAAAGCATGAGACAACAAAGGAATGCAGGAATCGACTGAGAATTCCAGGGAATGTTGTGAAAGTACACACATGCAGGAGTTCAGCAACTGCAGCAAATACATTTTCTTTCAAAACTGACCCAAATGCTAAAGCAGAACAATTTTAACAAAGCCTAAAATATTTCAAGTCAGAAGACCAAAAAATGTGATCCATGTAACAGATTTGTGTTGACTTCCACAAAGCACATAGTTATAATTTGCAATACAAGTAGTCCTCGTTTAGCGACTGCCTCATGTAGCGACCAACTCAGTTATGAAGGTGATGAAAAAGTAACTTTGCAACCAGTCCTCGCATTTACAACCTTCACAGGTCTGTAAAGCAAAGGATAGCTGAAGTAAGATCATAAGTACAGTTGCAGGTTCACTTTGCGACCGCTTCACTTAATGACTAAATTGTCAGCCCTAATTGTGGTTGCTAAATGAGAATTATCAGTAGCACCCATCTGCAGCTCCATCAAATACCAAACTGACCTGATATCACATAATTTCTGAAGATAAAGCATATTCTTACTGGCTTGGGGGTTCCAAAAGATGGATCAATGCCACTAAATTCCATAGAGATGGATACTGCTAATGAATTGAACCTCACTTAAAACATGCACCTTGGACTCTTTTAAACAGTTCCAACTTGGATGATTTCTACTTGCAGCAGAGAGATGATACTCAGGGTGAGAAAAACTTATAAACCAATTTTTGGCCATAAAAGACAGGGGTGTTCAAAAAAGGCAAACTGCGTATATTGAAATCCTCATCAAAACAATAGATTGCAATAAGTCAAAAACAGTACTTGAGGGATTTTTAATTCCACGTATTTAGCGCAAAATGGAAGAGACCTCATAAAAGCTAGAAGGCTTCACTTGTCCTGGAAAGAAATGGATACATGCAAATGGAGAATCAGATAAAAACAGAGGGCCTTGCATTGGTGACCATTATATGTTAAAATTCAGGTTAATAAAAAAGGAAAGTCTGCAAGGAAGAATGGTTTACGAAGATTCACTGAAAGTGTTTTAGCTGTTGTCAAAGCAGATATGAAATAACATGAAAAAGAAAGCTACAGCAGAGAAAAAGTAAGTTTCTAAGAATTCCAGCATATGATTTTAATGAATATGTAACTGAGATACGATTCCACTTGCAGAAACCAGGAGTAGAATTTTAAGCAAAACAAGACATAATGTGATATGTCAACCCAGCTTGAGTCATAATGTGTACAGTTTGTTTTGCTTCAATTTGTTATGGAAACCTAGCCACTACAGTTTATAAACCATGATTTCTGGCTTAATCCACAATTGGCCATTACTTATTTTTTACAGTATTTCTATACTGCTAATTCCACATGGAGTACTGACAGTTTACATATCAATAAAATACATATTTATAAAAACCATAAGTAATATACACAGATACACACACATTAAAACCATACTCGCATTATGTCAAGATTCGTTATGTTATGTGAATCATACCAACTGTGGCTTCTTCAACACACCATAGTTCCAATAAACCTGACTTAGGATGGTGTGTGAACCCTTTGGTGCAATCTTTATGATTCATTCAAGAGACAAACAAACTTTCCATTAGCACCACTGCTTTTATTAAAACTATTAGAGTTCAGTCCCAAAATTCACAGCATAGCCTTCAACTTGTGACCAGTCTTCAATCTTGTCTACCTTCTAGAGACGGTGTGAAGGAAGGCATGATGTCATATGCTACCCTAAGCATCCTGCAGTAACTGAGATGTGATGAATTATGGAATGCTAATCCTGAAAGTGAGGTGAAACCTACAGTATACAGTATGTGGATTACCTTGGGTGCCCATTATACAATTATGTCTTTGCTATAACGTACACATGCATTTCTGTGCCACTCCCAATGTACTTGGTTGTAAATAGACAACAAGTACAGGCACCTAAAAGCCATGAGAGAGATTATATGAACATTATTTCAAGAATGGTTCCAAGAACATGGAATTGCAACAGATTTTTCCAACAGCAGTTCTTGTTCAATTTCACGCTCCCTCTATGATGTGGATCAAAAAGCTTTATGGCTGACTGAGAATTTCAACCAAGTTCCATCACTGTTGTTATTGTTACTGTACTACTTGTATTGTAGAGGAGCAAGGAGATGGCCTTGAAGAAAATACGCAGCAACTGTTGGGAGAACATGAATATAGCCTAGGAAAATCGGAAGGCAAGAGAAAGATTGCCCCACCTTAACTCTCTTTAGTATAAGAGGGAGGAAAAGAGAAACTCTACCAGGCTTTCAGGATCCTGCTATTGTAGCCTATATCAATAAAATACAGTTCTAATATTTCTTGTGATGTCTGTTTCTTGGCTTGGTTTACCTTGGTGTACAATTTATAAATATGAGAAGCATTAAACAAGGAAACTTGAAATTGTCAAAGTAGAAACGAAACGTATCAAATTGGATGTTTTAGGAATAAATAAATTTAGGTAGGTTGAAATGGATCTATTTCTGACAGATGATTATATGATGTATGTGTGTAGATATATATAGATGATATAGAGGATATAGATCTGACATTCAGGGTAGGAATCCATGTGAAAGATTGTTTAACAAGAACATTGTTAAGCATGGGCTTGGCTATAATCTAATAAATGACAGGATCATATCTATCAAAATTAGTGGATATCCAGTGAACATCGATGTTATGTAAGGGCATGCACCCAGTGTAGATGCAATGGTGGAAAACGTGGAATCATATGGCAAATTGTAAGGGGTGCTAAATGCAGTGTCAAGAAACAGTATAGAACTGCTAATTGTGCTTGGAATGCAAAAGTTGAACAAATGGCTGAACCGGGTCTTATAGGATAATTTGAACTGAGTGAATACAGTCATTTAGGGCATAAGTTAATAGAATTTGCAAAGAGCATTTTGTTCCTTGTCAACGCCTGCTTCAAGGAACATAAATGCAATCTTCACACCTGAATGTCACCAGAATCACATGAACTACATAACAGGAAACAGAATATGAAAAAGTACAATCCAGTCATCCGGAATGCTTCCTGGTGCAGTTAGTGGACTAGACAATGACTTATTGATATCAAATAAAACAAGAAATTAAAGAGAACAGAGGACCCCAAGGACATACAGTCAGAATATAAGTTCAGTGTAAGAAACAGATTCAGTCGACTTAACTTACACAAAAGAGAAACCGAGGAACTACAAGAAGAGTTAAGAGAAATTGTGAAAACCAAAGCAGAAAAAAAAACACCCTAATTTCAAAGAGAAAAGATCCAAAAAGCTTGTTATGAAAGCCATCATGATACCCCAAGAAAGATAAAGAATGAAAGCCTTAGACCACAAGGATGTTTAACAACAGATTGCTAACTTTCAACATCAAGCAAGAAAGGACAAGGAACGACATTTCAATCAAGAATGTCAATAGAAAGGGAAAAACAACAAGAAAAGAAGAATAAGAGATCTCTCATTCAGTGACTCTAGTTCAAAATGACTAGAACATTCACAGCTAAGGTATGACTATATACAGTAATACCTTGGTTCACGAACGCTTCTGTTGACGAACAATTTGGTTCATGAACAGCACCGTTGGCAAAATTTTGCTTCCATTCGCAAACTCCGCATCGGGTGACAAACACGACCCGTGGCCATCTTCCCTGCTCTGACATGTGGTCGTGGCTTCCTGTAAGTGAGGGGGACTCTCCCTCCAAACAATAACTGCCTCCCCACCCGCCTTCCTGTCCTCCACGCCAGAAGTCGCCTCAAGCAAGGTTAGTGGTTCTCTCTCTTCATACTGTACTGTACTTTGTGTCATATTTTTGTGGTTTAAAAAAAAAATACATATGGTTCAGAGCGGATTAACCTTATTTACATTGAACCTTATGGGAAAATTTGATTCAGTTCACGACCAATTCGGTTCGCGACCAGAATCGTGGAACGAATTAAGTTCATGAACCGAGGTACCACTGTATATCGTGCCTTCAACTCAGTCTTGACTCCTGATGCTTGCCCAGACTAGTCCTTGCAGTTTTCTTGGCAGTATTTTGGTGGTTTTCCATCGCCATCGTCCTAGGGCTAAAAGAGAGTGACTGGCCCAAAGTCACCCAGCTGGTATCATACCTAAGGTGGGACTAGAACTCAGGTCTCCCCTCTCCTAGTCCAGATTAGACCAATAGACCAAACTTGTTTTAAGGCAGGACTACACAGATTTATTTATGGAAAAGATCCAGTTGAGACAAATGAGCTTAAGGGAAGATGAGAGACTGTACTGAAATCATTTCCAAAAAAAGATAGCAACATTTTCAGAGAAAGAATATATCCAGGAACAGATCACAGTAGAAACAATAAGCAACAGACACCTTTTGTAAGAAAGCACCACTGCAGATGAAATAGCCAACGGATTGTTTAATGTTGCAGAAGAGGCAATTAAAATGCTAACAACTCTAAGTCAACAAATTTGGGGAAAGATGGCATTGCCCAGAGAATGGAAAAGAATATGTACTTTTACAGAAGAAAAGAGAGTGCAAATGGCCAAACAACTGAATTAATTTCTTCAGGCAAGCAACATTTTCCTTAAGATCTTACAGAAAATAATAGAGCCATGCATGGACAAAGAAATAGCAGATGAACAATGGTTTCAAAAAAAGAAGAGGGACATGATATCAACTGTCATAAGATGGATAATAGAAACACAGGTAGTCCCTGGGTTAAGAACGCCCATAGTTAAGGGTTACAGACGACCTATAGTTAAGAATGGAACTTATTGTAGCCAAATTTGAGTTAAATACATAATGGTTTGAGTTGATTACATAATACTACTTATACAGTATTATATAATAATACTGTTCCAGCTTACATACAAATTCAATTTAAGGACAGACCTTGGGAACGGAACTCGTTCTTAGACTGGAGACTATTTGTAACGAGATGATGAGAGGTTTAACCTTCATTGACTAGAGCAAAGCTTTTGACAGCGTGTATCATGCCATATATTTGTATATTCAATACAATATATTCACATATGATGAATATATTAAGGTTAATAGATAAGCCAGAACTATTCTAACAAACTTTCATAATGAACAAGAAGCAGTGATAAGAAGTGAGTTTGGAAAAACAGAGTGGTTCAAAATAGGTTAAGGAGGGAGACAAGAATGGATATGAACCCCATCTGTTACATTTATACCATGAATATATTATAAGAATTGACAACTACTGTAGAACCAAAATTGACAATTAGGGACAGAAACCCTAACAACTTGAGATAAGTAGGCATCGTTAAATAGGAAGAAGAAAAAGTTTGATCCATAAAGGGGAAGATGGAAGATGATTTTGTATTCTTGGGATCAAGGATAGATAGACAGTGCACTTTAGAAGTAGGGAGATTAATTCTATGGAGGAAGGCAATGACAAACTTAGACAAGATCATGAAGGATATTTTTATGACTACAAAGATCAAAATAGTTCATGTAGTAGTAATATTATTGCCATGAAAGCTGGGCACTGACAAAGAGCAACTGAAATAAGATTGCTGGATCTGGAGATGGCTGTTAAGAGTACTATGCACTACAAGCAGTCAGTCCTGGATCAGATAAAGACCATTCTCTTGAAGTGATCATCAACAAGTAGAAACTTGCATTCTTTGGGCATGTGGGGCAAGCAGTTGCTTGATGATAAAAAGCAACCAGACTTGGCAAGGTTGTGAGAAGTAGAAAAAGGGGAAGATAACAAATGAGGAGGGAGAATGGTGTCAGAGGGTTCACAGATCTCCGTGGAGGAGCTGAAGACATTACTAGAACCAGGCTGAGTGAGTCAGTGTCCATACCATCACCAGAAGCAGAGTCCAAATGAGTGGCCTCAAACTAATATTCTTAATTTACAGTTTCACAGAAGTCATCAAAGTGACATTTTAATCCTGAATAAAAGGAGATTTCTATTAACCAAATCCATTAAAACTGCCTTACACGCATGATACCAAGCTCCAATAATTTACAGTTCAAGCATGCACGATGGCCCCAAACCGATGGGCATAAAGATCAGAAGTAATAAAATAAAACATTAAAAGCCCTTACACTTTCAGTACCCTTTCATTCTGCAAAGCTATCCTTTTGGTCTTGCTTAGTACTGACTCAGAATGGGAAGGAAACACTGAGATTCACAATATAGACTTGAGCTGAGCAACAGAGATAATAATAATAATAATAATAATAATAATAATAATAATAATAAAAAAATGAATGCCCTATGATTACCCCCATCACCCCATTATATGGCTTCTCCTGGTATCTAACTTTTCATAGAATTATTCCTTATGAGGGTAGTTTCCCCCTCGAATTAAGGGGTGCAACTCCCAGGCTGATGGCTTTTATTAAGCTGTCACACTCTAACAAGGTTACTCTCGGTCATTTCTTGCTGACTTGGAGCTGCTCTGTAAGTTTTTCCTCTTTCTGCCTTGCCTCAACAGCCCCGACTGGAGGCGTCTTCCTAGAGAGCAGCTGGAGAAAAATCCGGAGTGAACAGGCCACAGATTCCTGATCAAGAGGGCTTTGGGACTCTCCCAAAAGCTTCATGCCAGGTTGTGTTTGCAAAGACGCTATCGGATTCCTTCCCTGACCGGGGCATCTTTCACGTGGAGCGGGTATAACGCCCATGCAGAATGACTACCGCAGGGCTGGCTGGGAACGAAGGGCTCTGTAGTCCAGCAATGTAGGGGAGGAATTGAGCCTTTCTAGTTTGGCTGGGGGGGTTGCAGGAAATGATTAGGCGTGATCCTTGCAGTTCTTCAGTACGACACAGACGGTTACATCTGAATTAAATGTATGCACCCTGTTTGACTCAGAGAAAGAGAGAATGAACTCCACATTCATTGGAATACCCCGCCCGCCACGGCACCGCTTTGTCTACCTCCAAAAACAACCAGATCTCTCCCCCAAGGTGCCAACCCAGTGCCTCTTTGCTTCTGCACTGCTTTCCTCCTTTGCAAACCAGTCGCCCAGCAGCGCGGCTTATTCGGAGCTCATCTCTCCTTCCAGGGCGGCCACCCCGTTCAATTAAGCCAGCCAGCCAGCAAACCATTCCAAAGCAGGAATGTATTCGTACGTGTGCCCGGAAATCAGCCCCGTTCCAGGGATGCGAGAGTCTCTGAAGGAGAGAAAGCGCACTCCGGACACCCCCAGAAGTCTGCTTTGCTCGTCTTCCGGGCTCCTTTAGAAATCTACCGGGAAGCCAGAAGCAACGTGGGAGCCTCAGCCAAAGGAGCCTCGACGCCGGTGCAGAGTTGCGCGGGGCTGGAGCGGGAAGCAGGTCCCCCCTTTCGGAAGCGGGACCCGACCGAGAGCCGATCCCCGGGCAGGCTTCGCGGCAGCAACAGCAGCAGCCCCCTTGAAGCGTCCTCCCCGTTCGCGATCTCCCCGCAAGCTCCCCCTGCCCGCCCCCTTTACCTGCTCGCCAGTTTGATCGAGGCTCTGCCTTTCGGTCCCCCGCACAGCTGGATGCTGGTGGCGACTCCCGACAGCCTTCCGGGGGAAAGCGGGGGGCAGGCACCAGCCGCCTCAACTCTTGCGCGCTCCCCTACCCGTGACTCAAGAAAAGCAGGAGATTTTGAACCAGATGCGCCTTATATAGAACTCGCCGGCGCCGCGCAGCGAGGTTATTATCGGTCAACGCGGCTTCCTTTTGCTGCCCCGGCTGCTGCTGCTGCTCTGTTTATGTATTTCAATCACTCACTGTGAGCACGTGGAGGAGGAGCACGCCTCTTAAAAGGGCGACGCCACTGGCCTCCTGGACATCCCGCCCCCCCCCCGTACGCGGGAGAAACGCTCTTTGGTGGTCCCCCCGCGCCCTCCTGCTCTCTCTTCATTCGGAGCGCCTCTGGACGGCTCCGAGTCAACAGCCGAGCGGCTGCCCGGTGGTCTTTCCAAAATGCGCCGTCGTTCTGATTGCCTGAGTTGGACTACAAGTCCCACCACGTATCTTTCCATGCACTCTGCTTGCTGGCAGAGGGAGGAAGAGAGATGAGAACGTGCTCTGCGCTGAACAGCAATGCCACTTCCTGCATTTTACCATGGTGCGTTCTCATGAATGTTACTTTTTCTAAAGGCAGAGCTTTTCCTCCTTCCTCTCTCATTTGGGGGACCCGTTCACCCCTCTGGTAGAAAGCAACGTTTTGACTGTAGGTCACACATCCGCGTTGGGAAGATGTGAGAAAATGAGGCTGGCTCAGGTTGACACTAAACACTTGGAAAGGTCTGATAGGCTGGAAAAGAACCATGGAAATAGGATGGAGAGGTTACAACTTTTGCTGAGTCGGCTCTCCATAGCCTGGATTTTATTTGGTTCTTTCTTTCAGCAGCTGATCAGTGATCAGCACATTTTTCTTCGTTTTTCCAAACACACATACACACACCTTGATTCATTTGGAGAGATCTCAGATGGCAAGACATTTCTGTATCACTGCTGTTTCTATTCTCAGTCCTCCACAGCAGTTTGAAAGTGATTTGCAATTGTCCTCACTGCTGCTGGCCTCAAATGCAGGGAGTGTTTTGAGATCACCAGGAACTAATGCCTTCTACAGTTGACTAATTAGAGTGCAAATAGCATCGTTCAATCAAAGTCGTTTCCTGAACTGTCATGGTTTCTAGATAACAAGAACCTCTTTTCTCCTGCTTCACACAGACACACTTACACAAGGACACATACTCATTGAGTGATTGATCGATTGATTGATTATGTGCCATCAAATCATTGTTGATTCTTAGTAACCACACAGATAGATTTTCTCCGTGATGATCTGTCTCTAAGCTGGTCTTCCAGTGGTGCACCTATTGCCACTGTAACTGAGTCCATCCACCTTGCTGCAGGTCATCCTCTGTAATTTTTAGGTTACAATAATTCTTTCTAAATGAGAGTTGGTTTGGTGTAGTGGTCAAGGCACAAGGTTAGAAACTAGGAGACTGTGAGTTCTACTTCTGCCTTAAGCAAAAAGCAGTTGTTTTCTCTCAGCCCTTGGAAACAGGCAATGGCAAACCACTTCTGAAAAATCTTGCTAAAAAAAACCTGCAGGGACTGGTCCAGGCAGACACCAGGAGTCAAGTGCAAAAGAAAATCTTTCTAAAGTTACTGTTCTACAGATAAATTAGTATATACAAATTTTAAAGGCCACTGTATTTTCCCCTGTTCTGTTTTTGAAATTGATGCATTATTTTTTTCTTTGTCTTCTTCAAATTAATGTATGCAATCCTGAATTAAAAGCAGAGAGATTGACCCTCAACTAGGTAATTTAAATAAAAAAGTCTATATCACTCAGACCCTCAGTAAGTAAGTGACCCCAGGTTATAGCCAAATAATTATTATTGCAGTTTACAATATACCCAGATTCTGCTCTCCTTCTGGGCTTTCTGGTGGAGAAATGATTAGTTCATTCAAGAAATAGTCACCTCTTCCACAGAGGCATCCCTAGAAATAGATGCCTGAGGCAGAATAGACCAAACTAGCTCTTGGTCTTCCAGAAGTTCGTAAAAACTTGGCTGTTCCAGAAGACCTTTGGGATGTGAGTGTGGTAAAGCCAAGAATGCTGCCAAGAATTTTTTAATTACTTTTCTATAATCAATAGTGCATTTTAACTGTAATTATAAGACCAGACTTGTTTACTAATATACAGTATTGTATATTATTATGATGATGGCCACATCAGCTGTGGTGGCTGTTTTTGTTCACTGCTTCAAGTCTGTTGACTGAAGTGCTTTTCAAATAAACAAATAAAAGCAAATAATACTCCTTCTCCATATAATATGCATAATAGAAAAAGCATGTAAAAAAAAGTTCCCTGATGTTTCTGCTTGTGTTTTCCCTTGTGAAAAACAGCAACAGATAAATCAAATAATATTTGTTGTCCCATCGTGCTATTTAAAATAAGCTGCCTGAAGCAAGAATGTCACTCTTCTTCTTTGCCCAAATCTAGGGCCAGCTCTGATTAATGGATGGACAATGAAAGAACAAAAAAATGTTGGGAAAGCTGAAGGGTGTAAGAAAGATCGAGAACTTGAACTTTCAGTCCATTAGAAACTATTTTTAGAGATAGCTTGAAATTAGAAACAGACATGAAACATTGGTGTATTGAAGCATTCTTGTGAATACCAAATTTAGGAGACATAAGCATCCATGAAAAGCCACAATGATGTCACATGCATCATGATGTCATCATACAAATGGCATAAAACGCAACTTGTGTTCCAAATGACATAATTCAAGTCATGACATCATGATACATGATGCCACTTGCCCCCCTCCCCCCAACAGATGCTTGTGTTTGGAGGCAAATGAAAGGAAGGAGGCAAAGCAAAGAAGATTCACACTTTCCTGTTTTCCTTTTTTTAATTGCATAAACTTTGAAAGATTATTAAACAGAAATCACACAAGAACAAAGATACAAAAAGCAAAGTAAAAGATAAACAACTACCAATAAAACATAAGTAAAAACATTATGAAAAAAAATAGTAATGCTTTCTCCCCTTTCTTTCCATTTATTTCTCCAACTACTAACCGCTACCTAAGTATTTGTACTGTATTTTGAATGTTAAATGTTGGAGGTTATTGCTAGTATCTGTTAAAATAATTTCATCTATTGTTTTTGATTGGTCCCTTAACTCTTTCCCTAAAAACTATATTCCAAATGTTTGAATTTGCCTTGCTGTGTAATGTGTCATATGTAAGGGAGCCATTCCTGCTTGAATTTAGTTCGGCTTCTATTATGGATATATACTGTCTCTTTTGCCACTGCTACATGTTCTCCAATTTTGGTCTCCCAATCTTGTATTGTCGGCAAAGTTAAGGATTCACACTTCCATGGCACTTTTTACATTGGTCAGATTGTGAATTCAGATTTGGAGTCTGAATGATTTGGAGTGACCCCACCAAGTTGGGGCACATTAGTACATGCATTCCTTATTGATTCAATTCAAAGAATGTTAGAATTAGAAAGATACAACCTGATGGCAGATAAAAAAAATAATTGGAATTGAAAAACATAAAATGGAATTTGAAATTGAATTGTGTAAAAATGATGAACATGTGATTGCTAAAATGTATATACTTATGCTGAGATTTGAAACGGAAGAAGATATACTGTATAATATATATAAAATAATAATATAAAATATAATATAAATTATATATATAATATATAATATAATATAATATAATATAATATAATATAATATAATATAATATAATATAATATAATATACTGTTATAATATACAGATGGACCAATGGGAGAGAATGTGATTAAAAGGACTGACATTTATATTGTGTTACAATTTAAGAGAGAACTTTTACAAAATGAGGTACTATTGGTATATGACACTAGAGAAATTACCCAAGATGTATAAAGTACTTCTAATCAGCTTTGGAAATGTGAAAAACAAGATGGGTCATTTTACCATGCATGGCAGACTTGAAAAAAGCAAAAAAGTATGGGATACAAAAACATATAATGATGCAAAGCATTTTAAAGACTAATAGAGAAAACCAGAACTTTTTTTACTGGGACGATGGATAACCAATTAGAAAAGACCTATGGAAGATGGGTTTTGTACATGGTAACTGCAGTTAGACTATTATATACATAAATATGGAAAAATATTGAAATATCAAGAATGGAGGAATGGATTGTGAAGATGACAGAATTTGCAGAAATTGCAAAATTGACCTGTTTGATCAGGGATGAAACAACAACCTTTTAAGTAAAGACTGGAAGGCTCTTATGGACTTTTTGCTGAAATTGGAAAAAAATGAACCGGTGATTTATGGATTTGCTGATTAAAAAGGGTTGAATATGGGAAGAAGGGAATTATGATCTTTAAAAGAGGGAGGAGAGATAAGAAATTTGTAATTGCTATAAAGAAGATAGGAAGTCGCTTCTTTATATAACTTTAGTTTTTTTCTATTTGTACTATTTTTCACACTTTTCTTATCTATTTCTTTTTCTTTAATCTTATTTTATATAATTTTATGTTTATCTTTTACTACTGTGAAAATCTTTAATAAAAATTATTAAAAAATAAATATAAAAATGGGTACATTGGCCCAATGTTATGATAAAGATCAAACTATCCGCCATGTCACTGAGCTAATAATATTTTGGCTTCAGAGAATGTTTCTGAAGGTTTTTCTGTTTCCTAACACCTCCACTACAGACAGATAATTCTATATCAATCAGATCCTTTGTTGTTGCTGTTGAGGTTAATCAAATTATCTCTGCATGAGCCACTGTTCTTGTAATCAAAAGACAAGCACGCTGAGTTACAGAGATATTTTTCTTTTGGTTCTGAAACTGCTCGGTGGCATTTAAAATGAACAGTAGCATGCAAATTCAATTATTATTTTAACTGATGATGATGGCAATGATAAGGAGGAGGAAGGGAAGAAATCTACACCTCTCCAGATGTTCAGGATTCCAACTCTGTTGGTCCTAGTCAGCAAGGCCTATGTTCAGGGATGAGATCATCCAACATTTTAAGAGTAAGGGAAGACTCAGATTCTCCATCCTTGGTCTAAAAATTAACCTCACCATTGTAGGAGTGATCTGCGCATACAATTTTAATACAAATAAATATGCTGCATCTATCAAAAGTTTGTTCTGTTTGTTCTCACTGAATTTGTGAGTAATTGGAAAATCTGCCTCTTTAATATATTGGAACTTGGATTAGATTCTTTAACACTTAACCACCGGCACAAGAGATTTCATTGAAAAAGTTCGTGATCATGAGCTGGGCTTCATTGCACGAGAGACCTTGAGATTACTGAACAAAAGAGACACATAACTTAGCTATCGCTTCTGCCTGATTGCCTTCTCAAGGTACTTTTAAGACGGAACCCCCCCCCCCTAATTGCAAACACCTCTGTGATTAGGTTGTAGTCAGGTCATGCATTCATGATATCCAGTACAGCAGTATGAAACAATGAAGAACTACAAGATTTCTGCCTAATGGTTTCCTTGTAATTGGACTGGTTATTCTTACATAATAAAAAGCCTGTTCTGTACCATCTTTAATAATAAACTTAGAGAGTTTCAAGTTACTATGTACTGTAAGAACCACGTTTGAAATTAATGAAATGCCACAAAGTCTATTCATGTTTGCACGAGCCAAAATTTGAATAAGAACAATATTGATCTGGATTGTTCAGCATGTAAATAACCAAGAGGATGTGTGTATGTGTAGATGTGCCTGAAATTATTAATTTACAAGCATTATTTCCATCTGTGTGGAATAAACAAGTTCTAGCTGTCTATTGAAAGATGGCCAGTAATGAAGCTTCCTTTGATAAGGTATTCGACTGACTTGGTGAGTCAGTGTGGACTCCAGCTGGAGAAGTCCCTGTGGTTTTCTTGGCAAAGTTTTTCAGAAATGGTTTGCCATTGCCTCCTTCTTTCTATGGCTGAGAGAGAGGGACTGGCCGACGGTCACCAGCTGGCTTCGTGCCTCAGGCAGGACTAGAACTCAGGGTCTCCAGCCTGATGACTTAACCACTACACCAAACTGACTCTGTCAACTTAGTGCCACCCCAAGAGATCCCTGAGCTAATGCCAAAACATGCAGACCAGGGCCTTAGGGCCAAATAGGAAATATATTAAACAAGATGAAGAGATTGTTTTCCTTTCAACGAACTCAACAGAACTTCAGACAGTAGAAGCAAGTTATCGCATGCAGAATTGATGCAGGCATTCAGTGGACACAGGCAGGCCTCCTCTCGTTCTTGTTATCTCCACAGAGACAGTGGATTAAAAACGCACTCCACGGAAAATGGAAAGCCAACGTTTACTAGAGTAAGGACAATAAGTACATCTATTAGCAGCTGGAAACCCCTTATGGATTTTTGCTGAAAAAAGAAAAAAAATGAACTTGTGATTTATGGGTTTGATGATTAGAAAGGGTAGACTATGGAAAGAAGGAAATTATGTTGTAACCTTAGAGAGAGACAGTAAAATATAAATGTACTTGTAACTGCTGTTAAGAAGACCAGAAGCTCCTTTTTACAGTATAACTTCTCCTTTTCCCTTCCCTTCCCTTCCCTTCCCTTCCCTTCCCTTCCCTTCCCTTTCCTTTCCTTTCCTTTCCTTTCCTTTCCTTTCCTTTCCTTTCCTTTCCTTTCCTTTCCTTCCCTTCCCTTCCCTTCCCTTCCCTTCCCTTCCCTTCCCTTCCTTCCTTCCCTTCCCTTCCCTTCCTTTCCTTTCCTTTCCTTTCCTTCCCTTTCCTTCCCTTCCCTTCCCTTCCCTTCTTTCTTTCTTTCTTTCTTTCTTTCTTTCTTTCTCTTTCTTTCTTTCTTTCTTTCTTTCTTTCTTTCTTTCTTTCTTTCTTTCTTTCTTTCTTTCTTTCTTTCCACTTTTTCCCCCACTTACATATAACTTTTCTTTCCTTACTTTTTTCTTTCAAAATGTCTGTGGTTTTTATTCTTTTAAAAATTGCTTTAATAAAAATTATACATGCAAAAAGGAAAGCCAAACATTAAGGAAGGGGGCGGAGAGAGGAGAGGAAAGTCAGTGCAAGCCCCTCCATTTTTATTTATTCATCTCTATACTCAGGAGCTCCTCTGCCCACTTTCTGAATTCAAAGACGTAGGAGTTTCTTCACAAAGAGTTTGTGCTGCTTCTTCACACCGAGCTGCAGGGTCTGAGGCTTCCAGCACCATCTTGCCTAGCAACCTTCAGAGAAAAACGGAGCTTGCAAGAAAAATAAATGGAAGAGGCCTTGGACACATTCCCCCAGGGTGATCTGGAGCAAGTTTAGGCTGCAGCGCTCTGTCCTTAAATCAGAGGGAAGTTTGTGGGATTTAATTGGCCTAATTTTGCAGGATTGTAGCCTCGGGACTTCAGGTTCAGAAAGGAGCCTGCGAGTCTTCACTGGGCTTGCTCTGTTCTGCTGTTGCTCCCTTTGATTGCTCTCTCCTAGGTTGCCATGGTGACTGTTTAGCAGCAGTGCTCCAGATTCACAAGGCCACCCAAAGCTTTGGACAGATCAGAGTGGCACACAGCTTGCATGTTTTCACGGGCAGGAAGGGCGGTCATTGTTTCCCCTCCTCAAAAAGCTGCCTGATTCCTGAAATGCCCACCGACCACTCATTCTCTGCTCTGCATCTCGAGACGAACTCTAGGCAGTAGATCTTTGAACCCCAACATCAAGCCTCACAGGGAGACTTTTCTGCTTCTTCTCCAAGCAGGTCTGTCCGCAGGGTGTGGTCAAAAGGGTCAAGATGGCGGCTACGACAGTGCCATTGAAGCTCTGCTGTTTTTTATGTAACTTCCAATTGCACCATCGTGACTACCATCTTGACTTTTTTGACCACACCCTGCGGACACCCATCTCCTAGCCCATGCATTTAAATCTAGATCACCCAATGATGCACTCCAGAAAACTCAAATGCTTGCATGCTCATTTTTAGTGGGCACTTGGCAGGCAATTTGGTTACCTATTGTCATATAATTTGCCCTCACCTGTGTGTGTGTGTGTGTGTGTGTGTGATGCATGTGTGTTTTAATGCCTTACTTTTGCTGGATCGGTTTCAGGGTCACCTAGACCTGGCATCTTTCATCTCCTCACCTAGAGCTGATATCTTTCAATTATATGTTTGATTTTCTTTTAAAACGTTAATAGGCTTTTGCTACTTAACCACAGCATTTTCACCCACAGAAATTAGATGAAACATTTCTCTCTGGTGAATCCTATGTCAGAGAAAATGAATAAATAATCTTGTATTTCAGTGTCCCATGGATGTCTGAAGTAGCTTTCTGGTCCCCCTGCACGACTACGGGCCTCTAACCATTTTGGAAGGGCAGGACTGCATGACATCGTCCTCCACCCACCCCCATCCCACCCAGGGTACCTTCTGCCCAACTTTTCCTTGCATTTCATTGAAGGTAAATGGCTCCACTCAAATTGGCTACTCTACTCTGTGCCAGGAATGTCCCCTTCCCTCTGGTCACTGGTTACTATTTCTTAGGACTTTTTTTTCCCCAGATTCATCAGTGGAGTGGTGAAAGGCTGGGTTTTCTTCTTACAACTTTGCTGATGGGCCAGTGAGATGATGGGCCTGCCTGCCTGCCTGCCTGCTCTTTTTTTAGTGAATATGCTAGACTTAAATCTGGGATTTCGTAATCACAAAACATGATCTTTCATCACTGAGCTATGGCTCCCACATAAGTGGAGGGCAATAAAAGGAGAAGGTCAAAACCTCATTAGAACTAATAAAAATCTGAGAATCCCAATTGAGCCATTTTTGAGTACTCTAGGAGTTTCCTTCAGCTGAATCAATGGGGATGAGGAGGCAGAGGCAAAGTAAGGTATAATGGGAAAAGAAAATTTGAAATTCTGCTGTTTGTTCAGGCATGCAGGAGAAGTTTCCATCAACTCTGTGTCTGTTTTAAAAATGGCAATCTTACCCAGATCCACAGAGACATCAACATCTGTCACGGGGCCATGTTACCCCATCATCTCCTTTGTCCTTCTCCTCTTCCCCTACCCTTTTAAAAGATCTCCAAAGTGGGCCCTACGCAGGAGATATTTGAAATGAACAATTTGTCTCGGAACTCTGTGTCTTCTGCAACTGTAAGGAGTAAGAGGTAACAAATATTGGCCAGGTCACCATGAACAAAGCCTCCATAAAGAAAACCCCACCTGCAGCACAGACATAGATAATTCAGTGAGACAAAATACAGTGGCCATCCTTTAAGATTAAGCAAGGTGAGGATACAGTTATGAAGTAATGGAAGCCTGCAGATTAGCTCTGCCTTCCTTGATGAGTGTTGTTTCTGATTTCGGCTTTTGGCTATCATGATTCTGCCTTTTAATATTCACATTCATTGAGAGTAGCAGAGTAGACTGAAACTGAAGCAATAGTAGCTGATCAGGGCAGGGCAGTTGAAAGGAAAATAGTGTCAAGGCAACACTGCTAAACATTGGACCAGGCCCCATAACACACCAGTGTTCCAGGCACAATATTGCTTTCCAGAAAGAATTTGGACTATCAAGGGACTATCTGGAGAAATGGATTTCATGAGGCATTTAGGAGCAGAAATCTTAGAAACTAAACAGAAACCAAGACAGACACCGGACACAGAGTTATGAAGATAGGATTATCACTCTATTGAACATTATCAAGAGCATCTAAGTGAGAATAAGCACATGGGAAAAGCAATTGTTTAAAAATGTACTAAATGAATAAATAAGCTTTTTAATAGCAGTGATTTTGCCATTGAATCACACAGGTATTTGTCAACTGATACAGTCATCTAGATTGCACAGCAAATCCTAGCTTGAACCACCATTTTTAACAGGGTTGAAAGTGGGATGATGTCACCCAACTGTATTGCTCCCTGTCTTCTAATTCCAAGGTAGATCTGGGGAGTCCTCCTTGACCCCAGCTGTCACTGGAGTCTCAGGTGGCAGCTGTGGCAAGGAATGTACTGGCTTGAGTGCCAACTGTGACTCCTCCTCAGATGGTTGGACTTAGTGACAGTTAATCACACCTTATTTGCAATCTGCCTTGACTACTGCAATTGCACTTTACATCCTTGTGTTCAGAAATTGTAATAGGTACAAAATGTGGTAGCCTGGCTTCAGACCAGTGCAAGATATAGCAAACGTATGGTGCCTATTCTGAAAGATCTGCTGTGGTCACCAATTGCCAGATGCTGATATTATATTTTAAAGTCCTAAATAGCTTACAGCCTGATTATCTGTGGGACAGTCTCTCCCAGTATGAAACTGCCCAGTTACTTAGACCAGTTAGAAAGGTTCTTCTGCAGCTGGGTATATAGGAAATGGCCTTCTCCTGCATGACCCCCAAGTTATATGGCTCTCCCAATATTTAGGAATATGGTAAGATACAGTACGTCTCTTTTGTCAAGCTTTTAATTGTTAATTATTTTAATGACTGATTTTAATTTTAGTTCTGATTTTATTTTGTGTTATACTTTAGGTATTTGCTGTTGTTGTAAGCTGCCTTGAGCGTGAGGATAAACAGGAAGGGGGATATAAATTTAATAATAAATTAAAATATTGCAAAATAATTAAGCAGTTTGAGAAGAGCATCATTTCCTGTTGTGAACACACCTGCTTATCTATGGGGCAGGGATCCCACTCTACAAGTGACTTTTGCTCAGTGCTTGCATTTCAGAGCTCCTGTATTGCCCTTTTAAAAAAGATGGCATTCAAATCTTTTACAGGCAAGAACTGTACTGGGAAATGTAGCCCTTCAATGTTTTTGAATACTTTTTTTTTTCTTTCTGAAAGTGACTTCATCTGTTTATGAACTGCAGCTCCTTTATCCTAACATGCAAGCTATTGTCTTTTGCAGAGAAAGAAATCGTTTATATGAAGCTGTCTTTCAGAAATGACTAGCTGGAAATGACCTGGGCCAGTTGCCAAGAACAAATATTGTGTGCTTACGCGGCATTTGGAAGTGAATACCAATAGATTTCTTGCAGGAGGTGAATGCCAATATATTTTTTACAATGCAACAACTGCTTGAAACAGTAACTCAAATGGAGGAATTAAATCACCAGGCTTTTAATATCTTAAATTTGCATTTCTTATTCATCCTACATGGTTATAACAAATTAGCAAAACTGAATAGAACTCATCTTACCAGCTTTCCACAGACTGGGACTCTCCATCTTTGTGCTTTCCACTTATACTGGATGCCCAAAGACCGCAGGCAATTTTAGTCATCGGTTCAACACAAACGTAGAGCGCTAAGTTAGGGAAACGTGTTGCAAATACACAGCCATAGCTATGCAAAAAGTTGGGAAAGTAATGCAATACCTACAGTGGAAGATGGTATTATAAAATTAACTAACTTGCAGAAATGGCGAAGCTGACCAGTCTGGTCAGAGAAAAAACGTCATCTTTTTTGAAAGTCTGGAAACCGTAGGTGGATTTTTTGTTGAAAGAAGAAAAGATCAAATTAATGATTTTAGGATTTGGTGATTAAAAAGGGATGAAGAGGATGGGGAAAAGATTAAGATGATTACTTGATAGGAAGAAGGGTGGAAGGCATAATTGTATGTTTCCTTTTTTTCCCCCATTCCCTTCTTAAATCTCTTTTTCCTACTTTGGTTTGGTTTGGTTTCTATACTTTTACTGTATTGAATATATACATGTATGTATGTATGTATGTATGTATGTATGTATGTATGTATGTATATGTATTATATAGGCAGATACACAGCCAAAGCCACACTCACCCTCCTTTTTGCATGGCCCTGTGATTAGCACAATAGTGCCTTAGCATTTTACTTATAGCAATAAGCAGAACTGAAGGAGAAGGGAACTATTAACATATACTAGTTCTCCTATTCAAATAGGCGAAGGTAACTCTTCAAGTATACTAGTCTCAAACTGTATAGAGCTTTAAAAAGGTTGAAAATATCATCATGGTCAGACAGCCAGTATGGTATAGTGGTGAAGGTCTTTGACTGGGATGAGGGAGACCCAGACTGAAGCCCACTCTCAACCATTGAAGTTCATCAGGTGACTTTGAGCAAGTCCATCTTTCTTAGCCCTCTATCTCATAGTGTTATTGTGGGAAAAATTGGAGGAAGGATACCCTGCCAAGGAGTTCAAGCCAAATATCCTGTTTTGAACTCCTTGAGGAAAGGTGAAATATAAAGCCAATAAATTAATAAATAAAATTGGAGCCAGTTTGGTTGCTTTATAATTGCTGAGATAACATACCTCGTCCCAGCCAACTGCTTCATTATAAGCCAATTTTAATTTCAGAATGTTCTCCAATTCATGTTCATGTGTAATGCAATGTATGCTTGACAGAAGGCAGCCACATTAATCTCTTGTAGTAAAAAGGACATCTGTGAACCTCTTAACATCAATGAATTTATTAGCATTTAAGGTACCAGAAAGCTGTTTGATATTTTTTCCTAAGTAAAGAGACTTCTACTTTTTTATAGATTATTGTAATTTCTGTAAGAGGGGGCATGAATGGTGCATGCCAGAGAAATAACTCGTGCCTTGAAACATTGGGATAGATCTAACAGTAGATCTGATCCTTCACAGAAATGTAGTCCTATACAGAATGAGCTGAGCACCAGCTCTGCCATCAAAAGAATTTCACTTTATGACTGCTTCAGGTTGTAACATTTGCTTGCTGACGTTCACCATATTTTTGAATATTCATTGTAGCATAACAGGCCTACACTCCACCCATTCTTGCATCAGCAGAAAATGATATTAGCATGAAATCTGTCAGTCCCCATTGCCAATCTCAATTCCAATTCTGTATCCAGTCACTGCCAATTTCCCTCCAAGATTATGGGTGACAAAGCCTAACAGAATTTATATACCTTGAGGCTGCCCTTGGATGTGCTGGAATAAGGAAGAAAACCCTCTTGGTAGAGCTAATTTCAGCCTGACTAACTTGTGGAGATGAAGGCAACATCATGGGGACATAACAGAAACAAGATATTGCCAAAGCATATTAGTGCTGAAGTTAGGTGCAAATGAGGATATAGACATAAGCTTTACTGCAACACATAACTGTTACAGAGAATATCACTAAAACCCAAGTCTGAAAACATCACCTTCTGCAATACTATTCATCTCATGCATTAAGATCAGCTGGAGAGGACCTGTTCATGGTCTCACCGGGGAGTTTGACTCAGGAGTAGCTTCTCAGTGGCAATCTTCCAGCTTTGGAACTATGTCGACTCCCCAGTTGTTTCTACCTGTCCAATCCAGCTAGTTAGGATGGGCATGCTTTGGGTCCTGTTGGTCAAAGAATGCCAGTTGGTGGGGCCTAGAAAACATGCCTTTTCTGCCATAGCACCCACCTTGTGGAACATTCTCCCTCCAGAGATCAGGATGGTCCTGACCCTAATAGCCTTTTGTAAGGCCCTAAAGACCTAGTCTTTAAGGACAGGAAGGCCTGACGTGACATGGTTCATGGGGTCACGAAGAGTTGGACATGACTTAATGACTGAACAACAACAAAAGACCTGGTTCTGTGACTGGGCCTGCGGCCCCGAGTGTGTGCAGGGACCCATTTCTTGGTTGAATTAATGAATTAATGATCTGGGTTATGATATTTCTCAACTGCTTTGTATTTTAATTTTTGTAATGCTTATAATTGTTTTTATTTTATTTTAATTCGGTTTGCCACCCAGAGTCACTTGTTGAGATGGGCAGCTGTATAATTTGAATGTATGTATGTATGTATGTATGTATGTATGTATATGCGTGTGTATACACACACACACACACACGCACACCCTATGAGGCTGACCAGGTCAGAAAGCCAGCTCCCCAGGAAGACTAGAACTAGAACTCTTGCCCTGTTATCTGGGATCAATTTGAACCTGTTGGACTTGAGGTGAGCTCGGTCACCTGCTCTTTAGATCCATGCCTCTCCTTGCTAACTAAAGCCACCCAAGGGATGTTGCATGGGTGGGTTCTGGTGGTGGTGAATTCCTTCTTGAGTGAGGGGGTTGCTATGATGTCACTCCTTTAAAACATTAAAACCAGCAAAACCAAGGGGTTGCAAACATATGCCTAAACTGTAGACATCCACTTATTAAGATGTGTATAACTTGGAGTCAAAAACAACAACCCAGAGACCCTCCAGTAACTTTACATTTATTCTTTGATCAGAGTAATTATTGAGAGAGTTGTACACCATCTGTAAAATATTTTATATCAGTTCTCTCTCAAACCATAGTTTGGGGTAAATTTTATAGATTTCTCCCCACAATTCTTCCCATTGTTGTATTGGGATTGTTTCTTTGAAGTTTTGCATCCAATTTATCACTGATGTTTTTATTTGTATCTATCATATCTAAGTAGAAGTTTATATATACAGGTAATCCTTGTTTAGCGACTGGCTCATTTAGCAACCGTTTGGAGTTATGACGGTGATGAAAAAGTAATTTATGACCTTTGCAGGTCTGTAAAGCAAAGGAAAGCTGAAGGAAAATCATAAGCACAGTCACAGTTTCACTTAGCGACTGCTTCACTTAACAACTGAGTTGCTGGTCCCAAGTGTGCTTGCTAAATGAGGACTACTTATACAGCTTAATAGGTGGTCTTGACTCTGTATAAACATTTTAAATTGTGACATTTTTCTTAATGTCCCTCCCTCATTTCTGAGGTCAGATTTATTCTTCCAGCAATTTGTAGGTACATCAGCCATGGTATGTTCCTGCCTTCACTAAGTAGTTCTTGCTCTGTCTTTAATCTATTTGTGGGTCCTGAGTGGACCATGTGTGCATATGTAATTACACTCTTCTTACTGTAGGTATCTCAAAAATGAAAACATTAGGTTAGGATCAATTTCAATTATCCTATTGCATTTGAATGTATGCAATGAATGAATGTAATACCCAAGATAAATTATCTGTTTCACATGGTACCAATTTCAATTTCAGAAAATAACATTACAAGAATGACAAGGAATTGTTAGCAAATTCATATGGAGCAGAAAAAAACCTAGAATCAAGCTCAAAATATTACAAGACTCAAAAGGCAATGGTGGCTTTGCTTTCCAAACTTTATATTACAGAGCAAGCTGCTTGTCATGGTGAACAGAATGGATTAAATCCCCGAGCAGTAGTATGTCAATATTGGAAGGAGCTGACCCAGCTAATGAGCCCCATAGATATTTATGGTACAGGGACACAAAAGAGAATAAAACCTAAAAGAATACATTATAAGACAAAGCTGATAAAAGTATGGAATTCCACAAGGAAAATAGTAAGTCCAACAATTTTACCATTAGATTACAAATATCTTATCAATCAACATTTGTAATGGGTTTAACTCCATTGTGTTTGTAAAGATCTTTTAAGATAACTCAAAACCTTTTGATGTAGGTGAGTCCAATAATTTCTCACTCAATGGTACTGTTAGTCTCATTTTTTCAAAGATGAGAACACTGTGAGGTCTGCAGTAGTCTTGGGAGGTTGAAATGCTCTGCTATTACTTGTCCTTGTCTTGAGTCCTGATGTCAAAGTTGTGTCCATTAATTCTTTTGTGCAAAGTTTGCCCCATTTGTCCTACGTAGGATCCAGAGGGGCATATGAGGGTGCTTCTAATCCTCATATGAATTTGTTGGAGCCTATGATGGTGCTGCTGGTATAAATGTACAGGCAAGGTAAACATCTCAGTTTGTCATAGAGTCTGATTCCCATGTTAGGATCATTGTCCTCTTGTATCTTGTTGCTTGTGAGAATCTCTTCAGGTTGGATGGTTATCTGTATGCAAGTATGGGCTTGCCACACAATGCCTAAATAACTGCTTGCATAACCAAACTGTCCTTCTTTTCCCCACCCCCACCAATTTAAATCCTATATTAGTTTAGCTACTATGTGGATTTGATGAAGGGAACTACAGTTTGTGAAAAATTATGCCTTTTAATCAAATTGGTTAGTTGGAAAAGGTCCTGCCTGACTCCTAATTTTTGGCTTACATTTTCCCTGATCTCAAAAGTTCTCTTTTATTAGGCATCTCAGCTACCTTCTCTTTTTTTTTTTACAATAATTTTTATTAAAGTTTAAAAATACAGAGATAAAAAATTAACACAAACTAAGAAAAATATAAAAAGAAAAAAAAAGAAAAAATGCAAAGGGAAAAGAAGAAAAAAGGGGGGGGGAGGAAAAAGAAAAAAATATATAAAGAAAAAAAGAATATATAAAGAAATGACTTCCCCTTTCATCAAGACAAGTACAAACAATTTCAGTAACTTATCACCTTCTCTAACATTTCAACCAAAGAGTTCTTCATCCCATATCTCATCTTTTATCTATTGGTAAATAATAAAACCTCATCATTCAATCTTAACCAGCAAAAGTCCATTAAGAGTTACCAGAAATAATATATATAACATTAAATAAGTAAATCAATTTCATTTCATTTACTTTACTTTACACAATAACTTATCATTCTCTCTAAAAACATTTATTTAATTATTAAATCTGTATGCCACCCATCTCCTCCAGAGATGGGCGGCATACAAATTTAATAAATAAATAAATAAAAATACAACAGTGAAAATCTCTTCTTCCCATATTTTATCTTATATCTATAAGCAAACCTATAAAAGCCCATTGTTCAAACATAATAAAAAAATCCATTAAAAGTTACCAGAAAATCTTTAAACCCTTCAAATAATATCCCACAAATTAATTTCTTGTCATTTTCTCTTTGTCTCCTCTCAGAAATTCCTTTGCAAATTTAACTTTCTTTCAATGTCATCATAACCCATCACTTCCTCTAATCATACAACAAAAAATCTCTTCTCCATATACCTTATCTAATAGCAAATCTTTAAGGCATTGTTATTCAGTCCTGGTCAAGAAAAATCCATTAAAAATTACTAGAAGAAAAAACATCATATATTTTAACCTTGATCGAATAAACCCACTTTATAATTCTTCTTTTTGGTTTTAAAAGCCTTGATGTTTATTCCTTTTAAGTAATGTCCCAAAAATCTGATTTCTTTTCACTCTTTATCTTTTCTCAGAAACTCCTTCATAAGTGTAACACATCTCTTTTGTAAGTCCAAAATAAGACAGTTGTCCAAGTCACTCTTCTGTGTTGAAACCCACACATCCAAGTCATTCTTCTGATTTATTATTTGTATGTCCTTTTAAGCTATTAAAACATCAGCTGGTTTCATTTGTAAATCCTGTGTAGCATCTTTGTCAATATCATTCCTGTATTCTATCATTTTTAAATCCATATCCAAAACAGCCTGATTCTCAGTTGTATCTTCTTCTATCTCCTCTCTAAAACCCATTTTTATAGTATCAGACAACCTTAAGAGAAAGCTCTGAGTACATTATTGCCAAATATCCTTGAAATCTTCCAGAGTTAAAATACTTTTCTCCATTCTGTATTAGTGGGTCTTCTCCTTTAATTGTAATCTTTAGTTCTTTCTGGTTGCTTCTAGTAACCAGCCTTCAAGGTCTCCTTTTACCATGTTTTTCTCTAATCTACACCATTTTCCCATGGAAAGTTTTCTTACACTTAACTCCAAGGTCTTCATATAGTTTAATAGGATTTTAAACAAACCACAGGAAGGATTCTTATACAGTGGTACCTCGGGATACGAACGCATCTACTAACGAACGTTTCGGGTTGCGACCAGCTTCGGCAGGAAAATTTTACCTCAGGTTACAAACTCACCTCGACTTACGAACCGGATCCGTGGCCATTTTCCCTGCTGCCACGCGGTCGCGGCTTCCTGTGGGCGAGGTCACGGTAGCAAGGAGACGTTCGGTGAGGCTTGTGGTGTGTTTTGCGGTGTTTTGCGAAGGTTTTTGGTGTGCGTGTTAGCATGGCTCCAAAGAAAATGCAGAGCAGGCTTGGCGGGAGTAAGGCTCTGAAGAGAAAATTGCCTTGGGTTGCGACCAAATTCGGAGGGCGGAACGGATTAACCGGATTTACATTGAACCCTATGGGAAACTTTACCTCGACTTGAGACCAACTCGAGTTGCAACCAGAGTCACGGAACGGATTAAGTTCGTATCCCGAGGTACCACTGTAGTTAATTTCAAAATTTTATTTCCAGTCAATCTAGTCCCTTAGTCCATTTTAACTTTCCAGAATCAAAGTTCTAATCACCTTTTGCTGCTTCTTTCCAAATAATTTTTTTTCTTTAAGCTCTTAAACTTACATGAAACTTCTTTCACTGAGGACTGAATGAAAATCACCCAGTGAAATAAAACTTGTCTTTCTGAAGTTTCTTAGTATCCAAAAAGCAATTTATAAGCCATTTTTAGAAGTGATTAAGAAAGGAAGTGGGTGAACCCAGTGTCTCTTTGAAGGCTCCATACTGCGGCTTGGGTAAGCTGACCTTCTTAGCACCCAGAGTTCTAAAACCCTGGCGGAGACCACTGTTTTATAGTTTAATCGCAAGGAGCCTCTGTAAGGAGCCCTATGGGCAATCCCAAGTCCTCTCCTTTGTCCAGGGAGGAATTTCGAGGTGCCTATCCATTCATCGGCTCTGCTGAAAGCAAAACCGTCTTCAGTTCGCCATTGCTTCCCCAGAAGTTGCATCTCAGCTACCTCCTCAAACCCTAGAAGAATCTGACTTCTTAAGGCCTTCCTCTGCATTGTGAACATCATGACAGATTCTCTTTTATAATGGGACCCTGCAAATTTTGGGGGCTTGGTTGATATATTGGGAACTTAGCACACTGTAGATATTTTCACAAAAGAAGGGCCATTGGAGGAGGGAGTTTGTCCTTTCACAAAATGGTGGCTGTGGCTAGTCAAAAAGGTCATTTTAACTAGACGGCAAATTAGAGAGATGGTCTTGCATTTTTCTTTACTTTTCCTACAGGAAACTGTTTACCAACACACACACCCCTGGTTTACATGTTGCAATTGGTTTCCTTAAAGATTCAGGAAACTATTATGTAAATAGCCATCGTTAAAACAACTTCATCCTCCCAGAACCCAGGAAGGCTGTTAGGAAAAAAAACCAGGCAATCTCCACCCACAGGTACATGGAGATGAACTTATTCTAAATGGGAAATAGTTCAGTTACTGGTATTCTTCTCATTCCATCCCACCCGCCCCAATAAAAGTTTCCACAAAGAACTAGCTGAAAACCTTGCTTGAAAAGAATCTCTTTTGGTTTTAGGTAGCTGCCAAAGAGCAGATGGTCACCCCACGCCATTTTTATTTTGTCACCTGTGGTGACTACATGGAACCTGGAGGCATTCTAGGGAATCAGGATGAGGCTGTAGAATAACACATTTCTTTCCAGAATAGCAACTTCCCAAGAATATTTTTTAAGTCAGATTGAGAAGGAACCCGAGATGCTTAAAGACACAACTCTCATCATGAACTGGGGATTCATTTCAAGACCCGTGCAAAGTACTTTTCTCTCTCACCCATTTTTTTTACTTGAACACAGCATGGCCAGGCAAGGACAGCATATTTTATTAAAATGGACAGCTACAAAATTGATAGTTGGTCTTTAATCACACCTCTTCCCTGTCCCAGATTAGTAATGTCTGATTCAATTTAACAGTCTCTTGAGAACACAAAGTTATTTCCAATTCTGACATAATTGGCCAATGCTGAAATTGGGGGAAGGACAGACAGAGACTATGGAAGATGCTAGGATTTTGATGTCAGAAAAAGGATAAATTATCCAATATTTTACAGAAGAAGGAAACATGCAGTTGACATTTTCAGTAATTGGCATACATTTAATGAAATGTGCAGGTTAAGTTACAGAGAGAAAGAGGTGTGTTATAAAGCCTTGACAAAGTTTCTGATGCTCTCCACACTGTGGAATAAAGAGGACTTGAATTCCCTCTGAAAGATCAGTTTGTAGTGTGCATTGAACATTTTATATAAAGCTCACTGGGAGAAAGAAGGAAAGCAGTGAAGAAAAACATGACATAAAATGGTTGGCGCATTGCACACACAACAAAGCTATGATTTGAGAGATGCTTCTTGCTCTGGCATTCTTGCTCTCTGTGTACAAGTGACAACTTCCGAAGAGTGATTTTTTTTCCCAGCTTCAAGCTAATTCGACCCTCACACAGTTACATCTCGCCACCGTCATTTATGCTTGATTACCTTCCTACTGGACTACTATAACATGTTGTCAGTGAAGCTGTCCTTAAAAAGCATCTGGAAGCTGCAAGTGTTATACAACACAGCAACTTTGACCATCTCATGCCTATTAAGATGCACTGGCTGCCATCTTGTTTCCACACCCAATTCAAGCTGCTGCTCCTGCTAACTCTTAAAATTCACAAAAAGCTTTAAGATGGACCTGAAGGTTCATCTTCCATGCATTCTTCCTGCATGCTCCAGTTGTAATTAGCCTTAACACTGTACTGATTTAGGTGGTCTATGGAAGCCTAGCCCTTTCAGTTGATTGCTTAAACCAGGGTTTCTCAACCGGGGTTCTGCAGAACCCTAGGGTTCTGCAAGAGGCCACTAGGGGTTTCCTGGGAGATCATGATTTATTTTAAAAAAGCAGAGACCAAAGAAAAACCCTCCAACAGGAAAATATAGTGGTGGTGGTGGTGAAGGCTATGGCATCAGGGTGCCATGACTTCAGGAGAGGTTGAGGAGTCCAAATATTAAGGGGAGGGATGTTGGAGGTTGCAAGGCATCAACCCCCCTCTAGTTTTGCAAAGGGGTCCTTGGGAGAGGAGGTAGAAAAGGGGGGCAAGAAAGGAGAAGCTCATTTGGGGAACAAGGTGCTGGTGGTGCAGGGAGAGGGGAGGAGGCCAGCTGACCCAACTCAGCGTGCTGGCCTCATCTGCATCCCTGCGATGCATTTGGCAGTTATCGTTCATGATGGTTTGATATATTGCTCAAAAACTGTACATGCTCTTAAAGTAGCCCAAAATAGCCAAAACAAACAAACAAACAAAAAACCAAAAAAAACCCCACAACCCGCAAAGGCCAAAAATTTCCCACAACTGATCTCCACGTTTGGCCCAGAATTGAGTATTTGTGCAGCAAAAAACAAGCACAGGTTTCACATTAAAGAGGTTTCATTTGTTACTTTTAGTTTAAGAACACTGTTAATGCATATATACAGGCCTACACATGAAACAAATATAATAATTTTATAACTTCTGGCTTCTATTTGAGCCTGAATGTGCAGGGGTTCTCTGAGGCCTGAAAAATATTTCAAGGGTTCCTCCAAGGTCAAAAAGTTGAGAAAGGGTGGCTCTAACATTTTAAGAGTCTTATGGCTTTTTAAAATGCCCACATGGTGAAATATCCCTTTGTTCTTTCAAACTAATATTATTTTGTTAATTAATTCAGGTTTTTAACATAATGGCGATAATTATGGCACCAGTAATGATTCGAGTTTCCTGATGTCTTCATATAATATGAATTTGAAACTTTTAATCATTCCACTGGAAGCATTTTCATAGTCACGAATACACTACCACAGTTGAGGGGGTTTGTTTTTTTGTTTTGTTTATTTGTTTGTCTGCATTTTACTTATGAATTTACTTAGGAAACAACTGCAGGCTTGGATCCACAAAACCATTCTTAGAAATAATTTGAGGAATGAAACTGAAAAAAAGTGTGCATTGAAAATTTTATCTAAAGCTCGCTGGGAGAAAGAAGGAAAGCAGTGAAGAAAAACATGACAAAACGGTTGGTGCATTGCACACACAATGAAGCTATGATTTCCTGTAAAAGGAATAGTTGTGGTTTACAGCAGGCACCACTCACAGTATGAAGATTTGACCGATAGTAACCTCGAATACACAAAGAAATAGACTCAGCAAGAATTGAAAACATGTTCTTGCTCTGCCAACATTCAGCACGATCAAGTGTGGGGGTTCTCTACAGTGGAAAGAATGCAAAATATAACCTTTTAAGAGAATGAAATGGGGGGGAGAGAGTTTGAGATGACAAAAGAGAGAACAAAAGAACAAACTTTTTTTAACTCCCATGTTATTCCACATTGCAATTTACAATTGCACAGTTAATGACCTCCATTTCTTTTCTCGTAATGCAAATGGAAATGGTTAGAAGAGTAACTGAAACTTGATCTCATTTAGAAAAGAACAGTCCTGCCTTTTTTTTTTTTTTAATTTAAAAAATTCAGACCTCAAAACCATGCACTTGATCTAGGTTTTGAAACAGGCTGCAATCTTAAACATACTTTTAAAATTAGGGTTGATTCGTTTGTAAGGATCAAAATGCTCTTTGTTGGTTTGGCTGCAACAGTCCTACCCAACAGTCCGATGCTCATTTACCCTAGAAATAAGCTCCCTGAAAAGAACAGAACAGAATTTGCAGTAAACTTGTCTCTTATTGTTATATATCTCATTGATCTGAATGGACGTCTGCAGTCCTGTGCACACTAACCTGAAAGGAAATTCCACTTAGATAAGAAAACGTATTTGGAAAAAAAATTACGACAGAATTTTAATTTTAAATATATAGTCATGTATCAGATGTGCATTGCACCTTATTCCTGCAATCTCAGGGGTGTGCACACAATGTTCCCTATGTTTAACTCTCAGTACAAACCTGTGCAGAAAGTAGGTCTGAAAAATAATGACTGATCCAAGGAATATTTGGAAAGAGATGCCCAGTTCAAAGGAGGGTAATATTCTTACTTCTCCAACAGTTATATTTTATTTTTATTCATTAATTTCCAACCCTTTTAATCATGATTTTCTATATGGAAAATAATAGATGAATAAGAAGGGATATTAATAGGGAAACTTTTCAAATAGGGATTTTCTAAAAATGGACTCTGCAAAGAGTCCTGGTTTTACCCAACCACCAAAGGTAAAGGAGAGTTATTCTCTTATATATCTGATTACAGAATCTGTCCTTCGAGGAGATAACAAAACATATTTTTGAGGGATTACAAACAATGTGCTTTTTAAGGCTGCTTTTCACAGTCTATTACTTAAATAGTTAAAAGGGTGAAATCATGTTTTATAAATCTTATTTATTTTCCTTTTATAATGAACTCCCAAGGCTATAGTTATTTATGGAGTTCCTTGTCACCTTTTAATTGATTGCCACAAATCGTTTAGGCTATAAGCCTACAGGCATTGAAACAAGCCCCACTGAATTCATGCAGAAGGTTGCGCTGACAATTGCCATAACGGAGTTCGGAATCTGTGGGCTGTGGCATTAAAAAACAACAACAACAAAATCTTGTTTACTCATGCACCAAAAATTTTTAAATTACTGTTCTAAACCCTTTCAAAGTGGATGCACCAGAAGGTTTCGGATTCCTAATTGTCCAGGGGGAAAGAAAATAAAATCAGCCTGGCCCCTTTTTTGTTTTTAACAGCAGCCTGGACAACAAAACTAAACATGACTTCCCCCTCTCTGCTAATGTCTGCAGAGAAGCAGGAGAAAGTTACCTATGTTGGCATCTCTCATACCAGTCCCCCTTGTGTTTTCCTGTCATCAAAAATGTGAGCAGGTGGGCTGTGGAGACGTTCGTTGCCTTTTCAATAGTGACCACTAAGACTGAATGGCTGTTATTTTATTTGATTGAACCTATCCTTTTAATCCAGCTTTAAAAAAACACAAGCCTAGCTATGGTTTTGCTCTGCCAGATTATCACTCTTTCTGTTTTCCTTTTCCTGAGCTTTTCTCCTCAGTGTTAACACTGCAGATCATTAGGGATACTTTCCAGAAAGGCATGTCTTAACAGCAACAGCATACCGAGAAGTTTGGGTGCTGACGCTCTTCATGATAAAGCCTTAGAAACTGCATCCAGATCATCCCTTTGGGCCCATCTGAGACCAGGCCTGTGCCTGCCTGTTTCCATGTTGGCCTCGTGTCTCTTTGGCAGCTGAGCTGATTAACTTCCAGCTCAGCTGTGACCCAGCAGGAACCCCTCCAACAATAATGCTGAAGTTTGGGGGTGCCTCAGCTTCTGGCCCTTCCTCTCGCCACCCCCCCCTCCATTTCACCAGGCTTTTTCAAGCGAAGGGGGTGGGAAAGAGCAGCTTTGCAGCTCCATATCATAGTGACCCATCCTTTTTTTTTTTTTTTTAAGTATCACAAGAATAAATACTGCATGAGCTAAGGATAAGGTGGGAGGAGAGACCATGTAGGTGGGGTTCGTCACCCCAAGGTTTGCAAATGGTGGCCATGAGAAGAGTTGGAGGTCAATGCAGATTGGCTTCTGAGGGCTTAGAGCAGTGTTGTCCAAACTTGGCCACTTTAAGATAAGTGGCCTTCAACTCCCAGAATCCCCCAGCCAGCATGGCTGGCTGGGGAATTCTGGGAGTTGAAGGCCACTCATCTTAAAGTGGCCAAGTTTGGACAACACTGGCTTAGAGAAACACCCTAAAAAATGAAAGGTAGGTAGGATGAGGAGAACCTCACTGCCAGGGAAAGCCATGGTCATGAGGGGTTACCTATAAAAACAAGTAAATGGAAAAAGAGGAGGCTGGAGAGGTGGATTTAGCTAGCCTGAAGTTCTTGCAGCCTTCAACCCTAACAGAAGAAACTGTGGACCTCTTGATGCTGCTGAACTGCAACTTCCAGGATCCTTCATTTATTGGCAGTGCTGAGGGTCCTGGGAGCTGAAGTTCAACCAAATCGAGGGGCGCCAAGGTTTCCCCTCCCCACTACTGATTTCCAGCAGCCGACCCCAAGGCGCTGGCCTCCGGAGGCAACGTGCCTGGGAACGTATTGTCAAAGGCTTTCACGGCCGGCATACGATGGCTGGTGTGGGTCTTCCGGGCTGTGTGGCCGTGTTCTGGAAGTTTTGTTTCCTAACGTTTCGCCAGCACCTGTGACCGGCATCTTCAGAGTGCAGGATCCCCAGGAAGATACACACTGCCTAATCCCCAGGAAGATACACACAGATGCTGACACCAAAACAAGCAGCCACTCAGTAACTCAACCCCCCCCACACACACCCAATCCCCCCCTTCCCCCCCCCTCAGATCTCTATAAATACCCACAAAAGGGTCCCATCACCCTGGGCACAGAGAGAACTGCTCCTGTCTGTGCTCCTGCACTCTGAAGATGCCGGTCACACGTGCTGGCGAAACGTTAGGAAACAAAACTTCAAGAACACGGCCACACAGCCCGGAAGACCCACACCAGCCATCGAGTGCCTGGGAATTCTGGGCATGGCTGGCCAGCATATTTGGAGTTGATTTGGGGGCGGGGGGGGGCTGCCTCAGAATGCAGAGGAAGGAGGAGCTGGAATGGCTCGGGCTGACGGGGTTTCTGTTCCCCAGACGATGAAGCAGCACGTGAAAACAAGAGCACGCTTCCCTCCGTGCTTCCCGGAAACTAGTACTGCAAGAAGCCAAGGATGGAATCGGAAAACATGCCGGGCTAAAAGGTGGCCGACCCGTTTACAACTCCCGTGCCTTGTGCGCGCCAGCCCATATCAATAACCTTAGCTGGCTGAGCCGGGCTTCATGTGACCCTCGCGTCCAGCCCAGCAGACACTGACAGAGGCCAGTAGGCGAATTCTCCACCCGTAGAAAACAACACGACAGCCGAGCCGCATCTGGGTTTAGCTGCAGAGGGAGAACCCATCGCGGCCAGGGCGAACGTCCACTGTCTTCGTCAGCTGCGCTGGCGGAAGAGCGTTGCGAAGCGCAGAGCATTGCAGCCATCCCTCGCGGCTCCCGTTTGCTTTTCGATTATATAATTACTTCGGGGGTGTGTGGGGGGGGGAGAAGATGGTACGTGCCGCGCAGACTCGGCGCGGAAGGCTGAGTTTGAACTCGAGTTACCTCTCTTTGTCAAGCGAGCCGAGGCAAAAGTAGGTGAAAGTTAACCTGGAGTCATTGCTCTCGCCCGCAGCTGGCGCATGCGCAGCTGGCGAGTGGGAGGTCCTGAGGCGCTGGCGGCGCGCGCGGAGCGAACGCCCCCCCCGGGCTTTGCGTAGGGCAGAAAGTCACCCGGCCCGCGACCTGGCACGGAGCGCAGCGCGGGGGCGCGCAAGCGCTGGCCCGTCGTGGTCACCGTCTTTACCCTCTTTGGGAGGGCGAGGCGTGCTAGGTTGGTCTCTGCTTGCCAGGGAGCGATCTGGGCGCCGTAGGGAGCTGCGTGGCGGGTGGAAATTGCACGGGTTCGTCTTTCCCAGAGGGAGTCACCTGGTCAAGTGCCTCCTGCGCGGTGAGCAGGACGCACGAGACCCTCCGGAGATAGACAGACGTAGCCCCTGGGCTCGCGGGACGGACGCCGCCACCTTTCAGCCCAGCCCGTTTATGCTTCAGAAACCTTAGCCAGCCGAACGAACCGTTGGTTACCCGCGAAGAAGCGGGCCGGGTGAGCGGGATCTGGGCAGGGCTAAAGCAAAATGCAGGAACGCGTTGGAAGAGAAAGCAACCTTCTGCGCGGCTCGGTGGTCCCCACATCTTCCAGCAGATGCAGGCTTTTAGGGTGTAACTTATGAATTTGAAGAGTGGTGGCTCTTCTTGCGGTAACAGATTTTAATTCCTTCCAAGCACAGAAAAGGTCAGCCTCTCACCCTTTACCTCCATGGATTGTGGGTATTGTAGTCCAAGTTGCGGCAGGCAGTTGGTAATAGAAGGGTACCCGAGTGAAAGGGTTTAGCCCGGCGGTGTCATTTTAAAGAGAGGAGGCAGACAGAGCTTCTCAGGGTTTTTTGTTGCCAGTGTAACACCGAGGAGCCTATGCTAACCGCATCGAAGCTGCAGGGCCCACATTTAAGCAGATGGGTGAAAACAATTGCTGGTAGCCACCAGACACCAAAACCATGCCAACAGTTCATCTCTTGCAAATGCTTCTAGAAACCTGGTGATTGCATGCCTCATAAACTATTTTCAATCAAGTGGTAAAGTTTCCAGTTTCGTTTTTCTCTTTATTTGGATTCCTTTTTAAGTAGCTGCCCAGGAAACAAAAATGAAATAAGTAAAACATCATCTGGGGTAATGATAAGCAAGCTGTTTCAGGTTTTAAAGGTTAGCATCAACTCCTTCAGCTGTACCTGGTAAGCAACGGCCAACCAAAGATCTTTTCAGTACTGGCCTAATACAATCTGTAGGCTTCATACCAGTTAGCAGCTAAGCTGTTTTCCACCAGCGGTAACTTCTGCATCCTTTTTAATGGTAGCACCATGCAGACTATGTTGCACAGTGAAGATGGGATGTAACCAAGGCACGGATAACCATCAGAAGGGGACACAGCCCATTCCCAGACTGAAGGCCTGTTCTCTTGGGGTGTGTGGAGTGTGGGACTTGTCAGTCCCCAACTCCAATTTCCTATTTATCAACAGCACTTTTGCCATGTATGGATTTAATTTCAACTTTCTCTCATCCAGCCCATTGTTAAACTATTTATGTTCAAAAATACCAGTTGCTTCCACAGAACTGGATAACATGGAACGTTCTAGGTACCCACTTCAACATTCCAGGTAACCTCTCCTAGCAGTTTTATTTAGATGTTGAACAGCACAGGCAAAAAGATGGAACCTTATGGCTATGATAGATCAGTGGCCTAGTTATCAAACCGTGTTACCCCTTCACCACTACTTGGATATGACCAGACAGGAGACTGGAACCACTTTGAAACAGTGCTCCCGTGGCCCAATCCTGTTGGGCAGTCCAGAAGGATACCATACTTGGTGATATTAAAACCACCATGAAGTCCAGGAGAGCTAATAGAACCACACTCCCTCCATCAAGGATGACCTTGGGGTGGGTCATCCATCGAGGTGACCCAAATGGTTTCAGTATCATATCCCAGCCAAAAGTCTGAATGAAACTCATCTAAAGATCAGTATCACTGAAGTGCGTCTGGGAATGTGGGGCCACCATTTTCTTGATCACTTTCCTTAATATCAGAACATTTGAGACTGGCCTGTAATTGTCTTGATCTGGGCTGAGGGTTGGTTTCTTCAGTAAAGGTCATTATTTCTTCCTTTAGGTGGTGGTGGGGATATTCCTCCCACAAGGAAGCATTGATCTCCTCCTCCTTTAACTACAGGACTAGTCTTGTCCTCGAATAAGCTAGGAACGTCAACAGTTGAATCAACAGGGGTTTATCCCTTCCCCAACTCTGTTCACATCTTTGAAGTCTATAAGGTGAAAATAATCCAGAATAAGACAAGCAATGGACAAGGCTACTCCTTTATGACTGCCTTAATCCTGAAATCTAGACTAAGGCAGATCCTGTTGTTTTTGTCTGCAAAAGCAATAGAAATCACTCACAGCCTGCCACTCACTGTTTCAGCTCCCTCCCTCCAACAACTTGTATCAGACTGCATTGGCATGATACACTGTAACTACTTAATTAACATTACGTAATGTTAATCATAGTTCTAATTGTCCCATATATGATAATCACCATGGCAGCAACTTTTGCCTAATCTGCTTCTAAGGCAAAGTAATCCAAAATCTTTGCATTGGTCAGCAACTGCTTTTAGAAAACGTTTGTTTCTGTTGTAGGCATATTTGGTAGTTCACTTGGTGAAGAGAAGGCTACTTCTCTACCCAACCCATTGTCTTCATTCCAATGAACCCTCCAAGTGCCTATGCATGAGCAGGAACAACAAAATGCAATTTCTCCAGTGCCCACTTCATTTTCCTTGGCAACTAATGGGTGGGTCAGTGTTTGGACAGCATATCAGACCATGATTAAGATAAGCTAACTACAATGCCATAGTTAGCAGTTGTGGCTATTAAGGATCTCTTCCTTAATCACTATCTAACCTATTGTTAGATGCTAGAATTTCCAGGAAGACAGCATTGCAAAATGGAAGTCTTGTGGTCTCAAAAACATGCAATATTTGCTGTTGTGTTCATCTTAAGTATCTGGGGCAGGATGATACGTGCCTATCACTTGATTTCTTCTCAGCTGAGTAATGAATAATTGCCTTTTTCTCACATAATTAGCTTCCTGCAAATTTCCCCCACGTTCCAGCATGTTATTAGCCATAATATTAGGAGCCAGGGAGGTAGAACAACTTTTCCATGTCCATCCATTTTGCCTATTTAATGTGCTAAGTTGAAGCTGATTAATGCATATCTCCTGAAGCCTAAAAGACAGAGGCAAATTTATCACCTGAGGAACAGCCTAAGTGTTTTTCAGTGTTAATCAAAAGCCATATGAACCAGAGGCCAAAAATATATTCCTTTATCATTCTGTTCCTCCTCCACCGTTTTATTTGGTACAGAAGGTGAATGACTCCTTGTAACCCTGAATTATTTCAGCACAAAGTAATTTAGACATGGACAGCACAAAGCAGAACTCTTTAAAAAAAGGCTGGCATAATAAAACAATATATTTTAAAGACCAGAATAAGATATTCCTCATAGGTAGTGCAAAACCAGCTGTGCTGTAAGGAAAGTGAGGCCTGTATCTCCACATTAAGGAATAATCCATATTTTGGGAAACAAATTCTTCCCAAAATTTATTACTTTGGAAATATCTATTCTGTATGCAATGTGCACCAGTGCTCTGCTTGTCTGATGTCTCCAGGATGGCACTACCTCATGCAGTGATTGCACACATGTATGCAAATACCCATGTTTACCTTGTCCCGTCTTCCAGCTGCCAGAATTCCCCTCCCAATTACCAGGAAACGACTGAGTTGGGCAACAGCTGGATTCTGGACGGGGAAATAACATGTTATGCATCTTGTGTATGTGCTTTATAAACAGCAGGCATGTTTGTTAGTTGTTCCCCTTCGTACTGCAAGCAGAGTGCAAATAGAATGGTCCACTATAGGAATGCTAGAATAAAATTCTTCTCCTTGAAACAAATGTCTAAGTGCAGAGGATATTTGTTGCATGGACTAACATTCAATTATTTAAATGTCTCTTTACTTATCTTTGTTTGTTTGTTTGTTTGTTTATTTACTTATTTATTTCTTCAATTTATATGGCCACCCATCTCAAGTTCATGACTCTGGGTGGCTAACAATAGTGAAAAACAGCATTCAAAACATAAAAAGCAATACAAAGAGGAGAATAGGAAGCACTCTTGGGAGTAGACCAGCTAGGACCTGCTGTAATTCATGTCCTCCTGAACCTCACAGAAGAATTTCAGGGAGGAATAAGACATTTATACTACCTACTGATGGTCCACAGCCTGTTTTCCAATTTCCCCAAAGTTTTCTTCCCTGTGAAAGAGATTCCTTTTTCTCCCCTATCATCTTCTTTTAAAGGCTTATTCTCAGGAAGTTTTCAAGTTTTCAAGCTTTTTTTTTTTCCCCCTGGATCTCATCTCTCCATCTACCCTCTGCAGCTGTTTTATGGCAGAGTGCGTTGTGTGAACCAAAAGCTTCTGGTTAAGCAGGCTGTGGCTTTGAACACAACCCATAAACTCATCCATGAGGAACTTCTTAGAGTTCTAGGCCAAGACTTATCAAGTCAAGTATTTTCTTTGGAACCTGTTTCCCCTTAAGTTTCACTGTAAGGAGTTTATTTATAGATATTTCAAGTTGAAAAAAGTCCTGGACTTCAGAGTGTAGGCAGGGAATTGCAACTTAATGTTTCTTTAGGTGGCAAGATTATTACTTTCTACATTAGCATATCAGGCTAGACTGCATTCCTTCTTAGTTTTCTATGAGCAAAAATATTTGTTTTTGTTTTAAATACAGAGGAGCATTTGATGATACTATCCCCCACCTAATTTGCTCTTCAAGAAAAGTAGGCAGAAGCTTCTCCTGCAGCTGCCTCCTGCTGTTTGCATTCTGCTTCACAGCCTTGGAAGTAAGCCCCAAGTCCCTCCAAATGTTGCTGCCAAATTGTACCGATTATTGTAACAGAAGGGGAAAATAATTTACTATTGGGAAGCAATCCTATTTAAATTTGATTTTTCCCCCCTGATCCTGTCTACTTGTTGGGGTGCAGCTCTAGCATAGCCCTCAAAAGTTAAGTTTTCAGCTTTGGACCTGAAAAAGGTTGCATGCCATCCAGCGTGGAGAACATGTTTTAGCTCATTAGTGGATTAAGCGATGCTACAATAGGGGACATTGTATTTGCGAGGGCTCAGTCAAGCCAGGTCAGAAGCAAGGGGCTTGAGACTAGCCTGGGCTGTTGCAGGAACAATGCACAGGGTCAACCACTTCTCCCACCCCAAAATGAGTCACTTACAATGCACGGATAGGAGAAGGAGACACACGATTTGAATCTTTGCTCAGCTATAGATCTATGGCTTGAGTCTTAAACTTTTTGTGTCCTTCAAATTGCCTGCCAATATTCTAGTTTCAGTATCAGTCTGGGGAAGCCTGATAGTATTTTAAAAATCAGGCAGTTTAGAAGGATATAACTCACTGGCTTAGCAATCAGATATTATTAATGGATTCTTCTGTAAAATTGAAATGTTTTTGTATTACTAGAAATTTTTTTTTCTGTTGTCATTGTTTCTTTTAAAAAAGATATATTTGCAAGAGTGCAGAGATGAGACAATTGGATGCTTGGCCGCACAAGCAATTGAATTGCATTTGCCTGTAGAATCTGAAACAAATTGCTGCCTTCTGCTTTTGAAATGAAAGCCACAAATGGTAATATTCAAACCTGTTAATTTGAATCTGTAAATGTAAGTGTAAATCACTGAATCCACAGATGCTGCTATCTTAACCACCAGTAAACGCTATTTGTGAACAATTATTATGGGATAAAGAGAGGCAAGGATCTTGGATGGCAGATTTGGAACAACATTAAGTATTCACGAAAGTAAGAACAACAACAAAATACATGCACACACAAACATACACATCCCTATAGAGAATGAGGGGTGTGGGGGAGAGAGAGATACAATATACTTGATATGTTGGATTTAAAAGCTAAGCAGGGTCAGACTTGGTTAGTGCTTGGATGGGAGACTCTCTGGGAATACCAAGGTGAGAGGTTGATTAGAAAGCTGAAAAACTTCCCAGAAAGGAGCAGTAGCAGACCATCTTTCTATTATTGCCTAGAAGATTCCATGTTTATATACAGGCAGCTGAATTTGAGCTCATCTTAGTGGTATCTTTTTACCCTACTTAATGGAAGAGCAGAGTTTTGCATAAAAGGTCAACGAGCTTCAGTTCAGTTCTATTATAGTTTTCTGAGCTCGGAATCCTTCAGAGTGTATTGTTCCTGGCTCTGGCTGATGGATCTTGGAATTATAATCCAAGGCAGAGCCTGAGGTTTGTGTCTGATCTGAGATCCCAATACACCAAGAAGTTTCTCTGCAAAAGCCAGATCGAAGAGATTGGGCGCTTCTCAGTGGATTTGTCTTCTGTTAATTAGCAGGGAAGTGGCTACTTCAGACACCAAGTGTCATGCTCCCACTGGTAGCCAATTAATTAAAATCATGCTTCCAGCAGTTAATTATCAACAACTGCATGATGGCTTTTTGTGAGCATATACTAGCATTGCCAATCTTATAGATATTACTTTCTGTGCCTTTATAAGAGCTGTCTTATAAGAAAAATAAATTTCTTATAAGAATTTCACCCTGCCTTATAAGAAAAATACATTTGCAGCATTCCTCTGAATCAAACTGGTGACGAGATATCTTCTTCATCTGTCATCTGCAAAAAACAAAACAACAAACCACCAAACAAACCAGGAGAGATAGTATGAAATCTCTTGCTCAGTATCTATAGCAGTGTTTCTCAACCTCAGCAGCTTTAAGATGTGTGGACTTCAACTCCCAGAATTCCCCAGCCAGCATGCTGGCTGGGGAATTCTGGGAGTTGAAGTCCACACATCTTAAAGTTGCTGAGGTTGAGAAACACTGATTTATAGTATCTCCCAGCTGATTACACAGATGGAACCCATGGGAAGAACCACACACCTGGTAACAGGTTGGTTTCAGGTTTTCCAAAGAGGATAAGCTATCCACCCAACATCTTACGGGATTCAGATCCATATTTTTGCAAAATCCCTTAACTTTCACCTTTCCCGACAATCAGGCAGAGACATAGTGTGGTGACCAGGAACATGAATCGAGGCGCAACAGCACTCTAAGTCTGGATAGATGCTTCTTGATGACAGTGCCACCCAAGTTACTCCACCACACCCAGTGTTGAATGAATAAACAGAAATGAGCTGTCTCTTTGCTGATTTGTCAGCCAGCCTCCAGCCAAGGCTGTTCCCCTGCAAACAAGCTTATGTCCTTATGGAACAATTGCTGCCGCTTCTGCTGAACTGACCGGGCTCCTTTTTGAAAAAACAACCACTCTGAAAGTACTTTGTCGGTGCCTTTGTTGGTGTGTTCATTCTTGGTGTCACTGAGAATAGATTTTTAACATTATGCCTATTTAGATAATGATTACTCCCCTTCGCCTCAAGCACTTTAGGAAGGATAGACATATTAACAAACAATAACAATCTTGCTGTGGTTTCTTAAGTAACCACTCCCTTCTTAATCCTTTCAGGCAGCCGGTTGTATCCCCTTAAAACATGGATAGGTAATTTTTTGGTCCCGGGATCTAGACTAGTGGCTCCCACACACCCATATGTGTACGCCACTCCCTATGTTTCAAACACCCTTCATTCCACTCTGCCACGTACTGTATGCTCCATCCCCCTCACACGTGTACTTACCCTCCACCCCTAATTCCTATATGCATATCTTTTATTCAGAAGTCCTGATGCAAGGAGAGCCTGTTGGCTTCCCAATAGCTACTTTATTAGGCAAGAAGAGGAGAAAGTGGTCAACCCATGGTTGATGAGCCACAGACTGCACTTCTCTGTGACTTAAAGTTCAAACATCTGCACTGTTTGATTTCCCATCATCCCGATTCTTAAAAGTTGGAAACTGACAGCTGATGTTTGAACTGAGTCTCTTAAAACAAAAATTCCTTTTTGCACTTATCATTAGATAATAGGATCTGTGCTCGCTACAGACTGACGCTTGGGAGTGCTTCACGGTTGAGAACTGTAGCGTCAGGTTGAAGTAAATAATCATGCCATGTTCCTTGCCATGTTGATTTTGTTGATCTGCAGGTTTCTGTTAATTTCTCGTCATATCTTTTTTCTGTCTCAATCACTGAATTTGGCCCAAAGAAAGATGCTAATATTTTCCTGTTTTCTTTTCTTCTTTCTTTTCAGTAGGATTTATCAATCATTCAAGAATGTCAGATTGATTCTAAACAGCCCCAAAGTGTTTTTAAGAGTCCCGATGTATAGCTTGCTATTTTCAAAGAAATGGAAGGAAGTTGGGACAGAAACAAGGGAAAAGGTAGCACCTTGTTTTTTGGGGAGAGCATGTGTGCTATTGAAAATAATTCCAATATAGCATAACATCTTTGCCCTATTTCATTTGATCAATGAATTTCTCCTTTAAGAGAACTTTTGCAATAAGAACATTCCCAAGGTATTAGGAAATATCCTCCAGGAGACACAATTCCATTACAAACGGAGTATTGGAAGGGAATGTGACATTATGTCCATATAACTGTTTAACAATTTGTTCTGAAGTAAATATTTCAAAACATACTGGAACAGAAAAGCCTGCTATTAAACTGAATTGGCCATGCTCGATTTTTAACGTTGTTGTTTGCTGGCCTAACTACATATTTTCTCTTTGCTCAGTAAAATGAGCAGCATTATTTAGGAGATTCCTCTCACCCTGACGTGGCCATCAGAATGCCTACCAATCTGAAAGCATCTTTTCCAGGAAGAAGCTGAAGGATTTCAGGGGAGGATAACAGATAAGTGAAATTGTTGAAGAAAAGCACCACACATTCTAGTCCATCCCTCCTTCCCGTTCTTTTCTTCCCCCATGAGTAGATACTTGACTAGTAGGGATGTATCCAATAAGGAAAGTTTATTTTCCTTCTACAGTGTTGATATAGGACTTTACTAAAGAAGCTGCATTTGTGGAACATCTGGTAGATAGGCTTCCTAAAGGTGCACAGATCCACTATGGGGAGGAGATAGTAAACCACCTATTAACAGATCTGAATGTTATTGTCCTTATGAAATCATGAATGGGGGCTAAATGTAGCAGTGCTTTTTGACAACTTTCACAGCAAGATGAACAGCTTAAAATGAGTTCCTGTGTATAAAACTAGTTAGCATGGCTTCACCCATTTATGCAAGCGTGCCAGATGCTCTCAGAGACACACAGCTTAACCTCAGTCGCCAGAGGTGTAGCAAGTTGCCCTGCCACTGAAAACATCATAATATACCTTCCCCACAACGCCTCTATTATTGTAGTCTCAATGCGTGGGAAGTTTGGAAAAAGTCCAGTTGCTGGGATTAGTGTCCATATATTTTGATAGTTATAGGTCAGTCTTCTGTACTTGCAAGAGCTGACTACTGTGAGTAGGTTTGAAAAATTCAAGTTGCCAATTAGTTAAGAGGAGACATCTAACTAACAGACTTTCCAGAACAACTGACATCAGTTTTAATGAATGCAGAAAATAATGCTTTTAAAGTGGGATAGGTGTATCTGTGAGACAGAGATTTTCCAGTGTTAAAAGAGTGTAAAATATAATGAATGTAAAACAAAGTAGGTGAGTGAGAAATGGATGAAGTCTGAAATAATGCACCCTGAGACACGTACCTCAAAATCTAATGGTGGATGGATATATTGTAATTATTACCTCCTAACTGAGCCAACTCCCATATACCAGTAAACTACTAGCACAACAAGAACAAAGAATCTAATATAGGCTAATCTTCTCCCTGATTTTTTTTAAAATACAGAGATCTCTTCATGACCCAGGCAACATTCAAATGTTATTCTTACGCCTTGCTGTCACTTCCACAAGACAACACAAAAACAACCCCTCCCCTCCAACTTGAGAATAAGATTTTCTTTAATGAGACAATGGAGGCTTATTACCTTTTTGTGATACAAGATTTATTTGTGCATGTGTAAGAGGAGATCCTGAAGGTCAACCATCTCAAGGCAGCTTCTGTTCCATCAGATTTCCAAGGCCCCTTTGCCATGGAATTCTTGAACAATTGAACCATTTGTGTGTTTTTTCTTGCATTTAATTAGCATTGTTGTTAGGAAACTAATAAGGAAGTGAGATCCCTTTAGAAATTAGTTGATTATTAAGAACCAACCCTACGAAGATTGCCAAACTCAAGTTGTTCAACCAGCTGAAGGTTCCAAATGTTGAACTATCTATCATTAGTGTTGGTAGACCTACCTTTGCCTTTTTCTTCCTTTTTCCATTTATTTTGATGCGCATAAAGAGAGAGAGATTTCCACAATCCCACTTTCTTGCTGTTGCCTGGAAAGAATAGCGAAATGTTGGACACCTTTTCTAGAAAGTGGTGTTGAAGACTAGACAGTGAACAGTGTCAATTTTCCCTTTTCCCTACTTCTACTCCATATGATTCAATTTAACCTGACTTCTTCCACAGAAAGGGAAAGGAAATATGCCTTGTTATGAAAGTTGCCTGCATGCCTGCCCAGACTTCAGATCACAGATTCACAAATCTACATTCCCATACAGGAGGAATGACTTTCTGTCATGTATAAACTCAGACTATCCCAACCTCTCCCTCTGGAGATAGAAAAAGTTTGATCCCTTTAAAAAGAAGGAAGAACAGAACTCCAGAGAAGTTGATGGAGAGTGGCAGATTCAGAGGAGGGTTTTCCATCTCCCTAGCAGGTTCTGAACAATGCAGGGAACCTCCCAAAAGCTGGGGAGGTCCAGGAAATTGAAGCAGAGAAGCAGATGCTCCAGCTTTTTGTTATTTCTGTAGGAATAAGCAAAGCATCTACTCAAAAACTTGTACTAGTTACTGATTTCTCTTGGCTATGTTGTGCTATGTCTCTGTACAACTGAGGAAATTGGATATAAATATAGTTTTTATCCATATTTCAGGGATGTTCATGAAGATGTAACATTTTTTTTGCCCATAGAATCTTCTTGTGAGCTATGATAATATTTGGAACTCTCTCAATATCTTTATCCCTATCTCTTTACACTTTAGTGGAGAACTCTCCATTTGTAGTCGACCACTGCCATCTTATGGTCCTTCTGGAGAACTATATTTTCTTTTGGATTTTGGATTTTTCTTTTTTAACCAAATTGCTAATGGGTTACCCATGAGCCGGGGAGATCTGTAATTTATCTTGTTTAACAGTGAATGTTTCTATTTTAATACTTAAAATTAAAGGGTATTTTGCCATTTATCTTTTTTCTAATAAAGTTTTATTTTGCTCATCTCCTGTGAGATTGGTTTATTTTCCAAAGGTTGGGAGGAAGAACTGAATTCTCTAGACATCATGCCTCTGTGTGACATGGTCAAGGTGTGGCACTAAGAAAAATTTGCTTTTAACCTTTACATTGTCAGAATTGCACCACAGAGTGTGAGAGCCTGATCTTTCTCACATACCAGAGTTGGGGGTGGAATTGAGGCACTTCCTGGAAGATAGGTGGCAGCAGGAAAAACCTAGTAGCTAGTCTAAAGCAAGAACTTGGATCAGGGTGTGACCCAGAGGGCTTCTGGGAAAGGAGGTTTAGTTCCTCCAGCCTTCCAATCTGTGACCTTCAGCTATCTGCCACATGCCTGTTCAGAACTCACTTGTTGGAAATGAATGAAACAATCTTTCAACAAATCCATAGCTGTAAGGTGGATAGTAAGGAGCTCTCCATTTGAAATGGCCCAGTGATAATTTTGGACAAAGTTAATATATTCCCTTTGTCACTAAATGAGATCAGCAGGAAGCTACAACTTGTGTGTCAAAGCATGCAGTTGCAGACAGGACTTTATATCATGATATTTCAGTTTATGTTTTTGTTAGTACTTACAGAGAGTAAAGTAGATGATCTTGATGGAGGTAAGCCAGATCCATTCCCAGAACGACGAGGTAAGAAGTGTGATTCAAGCCCAACATTTTGTTAACTTCATTACTTGAAAAGGAAGTTGATAGGCAGTTGATGGTATGGTTAAATATATCTTGATGATCCAAAGAGAATAATAAAAAAATGACATCCTAAAAAAAAAAAATCTAATTACCAGTGGGAGATAATTTAGTAATCTGACATAATAAGAGGGTCTGAGAGCCAGAATAGGTGGAGTTGGAGATCCTCTTTATATGTCAGTTGTCTTTATTCTAAACAAGATTTAACCAAGGTCCCAGACAACTTCTCTTTCCCAAAGTATGCTTCCAAAACAGGATGAATGTTCTCTTGAAAATCTTGAACTGATATTTGTTCACATTGCCATTTCTTTCAACAATCCACTGGGTTACCATACACTTTGCCCACAAAACCTACTTGGGATAAAAGGAGCAGGACTTCTAACTCAAGAGCATGACTTCATGGTTTGCCTGAGTTGAAGCAGATCCATCATTTTAAAATGAATCGCTTGTTTCCCATTTCTCTTCACAGATGTCCTGCTAGTAGCATAGCATACCTATACAAAAAGGATAAATCCCTGCCTGGAAAGCTTTCCCTTATAACAGTTAAACACCTTGTGCGTATAGGGTAGGATAGGTAGAGACACTGCTGTGGGACCGGGCAGATAGAAAGCAGAAGAAGGAGAGTAGGGTAAAGGATAAGAAAAGATGAAGTGGAGAAAAAAAATAAAGCAATGACAATGATGAAAAACACTTACTAAGGTTAATTTCAGCATAGAAAATTGTATCCAGTTCTTGGATGGGGGAGCTGCTTTACAACACAGTGATCACGGTCTATGATTGCCTGATTATAATATTTCAATTCCCCGATGAAGCAGGATGCAAGCAGCCACATCCATTGCTTCTGCTAGTTTCTCCCCTTTTCCTATCATCTCCCTTCATTCTTCTGCCTCCTGTGTGGCATATTGTAATGGTATGTGGGAATGACCTTGGGAGATGGGGAACAGCCTCAGCCAGTGGAACAGTTGGATAAAAGGCAGCTTAGCCCACAGTAGGAATGTGGATGGGGCAAGCAGCTCAGAAGGGACCCTCCCTAGTTTCTTGGGCTGTAATGGTGATGGAGAAGAAGTGTACTTTCAGACTTGCAAGATTGATGTCAGCCTTGGGAGGTAGTCCAGAGAGGAAGCACACCCAGATGAACTAATTCTACTTTATTGTAAGGTTACATTAACAGAATCTTGCAAGTCTGAAAGTACATTTCTCCTCTGTACAGTAATGGTACAATAACAAACATACAGTACAATAAGTACAATAACATGCAAACATACAAAGTACAATAACATCCATAAAAAATAATTTTATGCTGTATTCTGGACCAGTTCATGGTTCTGATGGTCTCTGAGGGCAGCCCCATATGAAAACTCCTTTGGGATTTGTTTACACAATAGATCAAGGAGGTCTCCAACCTTCTCCCACCAGAACCCACTTGAGAATGCTGAAAACCACTGGGATCAACCATTCACAATCTAATTACAGGTTCAGGAGGAGCTAGGACAAAAAAAGGAAGGAAGGAAGGAAGGAAGGAAGGAAGGAAGGAAGGAAGGAAGGAAGGAAGGAAGGAAGGAAGGAAGGAAGGAAGGAAGGAAGGAAGGAAGGATAAAATAAGAACATTCAAACTCACATACGCACCTTTTAAATTTCTTTTGGGCCATTTGCTTCCAGCTCTTCTTTCTTCAATTGGAATCAGGCAGCATCAAAAATTGAATAAACAAACAAATAAATAAATATGAGTGGAAGTAAATAGCCAAGAAGAATGTAGTTATGAAGTTCCTTCTGGAGCTGAGCCGTACAGTGGACCCAGATCCACAGATCAGCTTTGTTCATGTTAGCACACTGAACTTACTAACCACATTTTAGTCTAGCATGCATGATCTCAGCCAGTTTCTGGGTCTGATTAGTTTATCATTCAGTGTGTTGGAGAAGTCCAGAAATGTGGGTTGAATAAATCATGATTCAGGTAACCATGGACAGGGCTATCATTAAAGCACAGTCTTAAGAAACCCTGTAGTGCAGCAAGTCACTATGTCATCTTGAGGCACAGAGAAATCATAGAGTGATGTTGCAGAGAACTTCACTATATTTAAAATTCTTAGACGTATCCCTTCTTTAAAAAAACTGCCCTACTGCCTTACATGAACAGCAGTTATATGTGTAAGATTTCCAGCTGCCTTTTCCTCAAAATGGGTCTCACTCAGTCTTGGTCCCTTTAAAAACCTTTGATATGGGGAAACCCCCAGATGTTGCTGTTATCAATTCCTCAAGCAGTGGTGTATATCTGCCCCCAAAAGACTTGGGTGCTCCTGCAAAAGTCCCCAAATCAAAATATTGAATATTAGAGAAGAGAAAATTATTAATAACTAGGAAACAATAATATTAGAGGCAAATACTCTATAGTATTCATTGCATTTATTGTTTGTCCTGTTCCCACCCATCTTTTGATCCAGAGCTTGTCTACTTTTAATGTTGCAGTCTTAACATATCATTCAAAATCTAAAGGAGGCCCTCAGCCTGGAGAAAATTGTGCATCCCCTGTGCTAAAAACATAGCTAAAAGGACCAGCTGAAAAGTTGGCAACCCAACTCATTTTCTAGAAGACTTTTTGGAAGACGCATCCCTTGTAGATGCATATTGCCTCATGAATGGAATTTTGTAGATGATCACAATGGTTTCATGATGTATTAGTAACCAGGTCACAGCTCGGTCCTTAGTTGCAGAAGGAACAAATCTCATGTGGAATGAAAGAGGGGAATAGAAGAGCAATTTTTCAAGGGTTTGAAGAAAATAACACACAATCGTGGAAAATAAGACACTACTGTGGTGAAGGGTGTGATTTATTACAAATACACTCTTCTGACTCTGTCACTTCATTCTAATGGCAGATCATTTTCTATTCTGCAAAGGGAGCCTTTTACCTTTCCTCCAAGATCATCTGAGTTTACAAAACAGGGAAAGACATTCTCTGGCAGGGCTTCCTTTTGAGCATGTCGGTTTGAAGCTTGGCTACTAGGCCTTAATAATAGTGTATACTCTTTACTGAGTTTTTATACACACACACACACCCCTTTTAAAAGCAGCGAGCCAGGCCAAACTGCCACACATCTTAATCAATTTCAGCTGTTGCCTTATTGTTTTTTCCCCTTGAAAACAACAAATCAAAGGAGCTGTTATGCGTGGGAAGGAGAGGAAAAAACTCAGGCTGTAAGGAAAATCTGTCTTTTATTTTACAGCCTCTGAATGGGATGAAAAAAATCAAAGGGGCAGTTAGAAATTTGCCAGAAAGAAACCATGTGGTTGGCTCAGAATTTCTAGCCCCATCATTACCACCTTATTTGGAGGATTGACAGCAGTTCTACTTGTGCTATGCAGATGTATAATGTACACGTGTGTAAGTGTAGACACACACACACACAATTTTTCTAGAATGTACTGCTAGAATAGTTCTGAGCAGCCCTGCTTTAAAATGAAACATAACAGTCTTGAAGGATCATGAAAGAAGACGAGATAATCATTAGGTTATGAATTGGATGAATGGAGCAAAGGCGGATAGCCCACCTCGAAGGGTGGATTGTCGGTAAGAACTCTTCTGTTAGCTTAAAATGGAAAAACAATAATTGGTGATACCAGGAGCCCCCTATCCCACATGAAAACACCTGAGAAATGCCTGCCCCCTCCTTAAACCATCAGGAAAAATAAAACTTTGATCCAGCTAGGTTGCCCTCTAGAGGTCAGATTGAAGACTGCAGGAAGCAAAGCTTTCTCAAATCAACAAGGTCCGCACTGAGGTGTTGTCATGGCCCACATAGCCCATAAGCCCCAAACTAGCCAACCACGTTAACATGTTGAATAAATCTGGCCAGTGTTTTTAGGCTGATTGGTGAATTCAGAAAATGTGGATTAATTGAGTGAACCACAGGTCAGGTATCCAAGCTATGTAATCACAACAATTAAGGAACTATCTTCTTAGCAAACCATTACAGTGGATTGTTTCCCAACAGTGACTCATTTCTGCAAATTTGGACATTTTCACAATCCATTCCCAGAGCAGAGGAATGGATTGTGAAAAGGTCCAAATTTGCAAAATTGCAAAACTGACTTCTTCAGTCAGAGCAAAAAACGAAAACGTTTTTGAAAGGCTTGGAAAACTTATATGGGTTTTTGCTGAAAGAAGAAAAAAAAATGACATGATGATTGATGGATTTGAAGATCAAGAAAGATATGGATTAAATGAGGGGCTGAAGGGATTTGCATAATATCTAAGAGGGAGGAAGGATTATAAGATTGTAATTATCTGATGAAAAGAAGTTCGGAAGTCTTCATAATATTTCTGGGACTTCTGGGTGAACTGAAGACAGTTCCGCAAAAAGTAGAGCTGACAACTGTGGTAGAATGAAGAGCCAGCAAGTAGACTGGCACTTCATAATTCCTCTCCAGATAAGGAGAGGACTTGAGATCACCCACAAGTGCTCCAGACAGTTGCTCCTCATGAGGAGACTCCAAGACAGCGGTCTCCAGTGGGTTTAGAGCTCTGGAAGATGAGGAAATAACCATCTTGCTCAAACCACAGTCAGCATCTTTAAAAGGACACTGGATTGCTATACTTCCTTTTCTAATCACTTTCAGAAATTACTTATTAACTGTCTTTCCGCTATTAGGAACCTTTGGATCAACAAGTCTGAAGATACCAAGTGAGTTACCTTCAATCCTTAGCAAAAGAAGTTTTAAATACAAGTTTAAGGACTTTAAAAAGAAGTCCTTTTTTATTATTTATTTATTTTTTGAATAAACAGCAAAAGGGTGATTACAACATTGATTTTGGAAAGTTACAAATGGACTAAGGGTCCAGATGGATCTGAAATAAGGTTTTGGAATTAATTATAAGAATCCTTCCTGTGGGAAAATGTTATTGTTTTGAATTCTTTTTTTTTTTTTTAAACATGATAGGATGGGACTTTGATGGTTGGACACCAGAGGGAACTAGAAGGAACTAAAGATTACAATTAAAGGAGAAGAACACTTAAATTTGAGTTGCAAATACAGAATGAAGCAAAATATTTTAACATTGGACATACTGAAGGATATTTTTGAACAATGGACCCAGAAGTTAATTTTAAGAGTGTCTGCCTCTATACATAGACTGTGTTTAAAAGATGTTATAGAACAGGAACATGATTGAGACTGATTCGAAGGTGGATTTAAAAATGACAGGCTACAAGAAAGATATGGAAAAAGATGCTACATTGGACATACAAAAGTAACTGGCTGATGTTTTAATAATTAAAAGGGATATACAAATAACAAAGCAAGAGAGTGACCTGGATAATTTTCCTATATTGGATTTACAAAAGAGGCTTAATAAAGCTTTGAAGAATTTTGTGAGAAGGGACAAAGAAAAAAAGGAAAAGAAATCAAGTTCTAGGACATTATTTGAAGGAACTAAAGATCAAGATTGTTAAAAAGTAAAAGAAAGGAATATAAAGTTGGTTTATTTGATCAAGGTTAAAATAGATACGCTGCTATCTCTGGTAACCCTTAATGGACTTTTGCTGATCAGAACTGAAATCACGAGGCTTTAAAGATTTGTTTATAGATAAGAGATACAATATGGGAAGAAGAGATCATTTGTTGCATTTTAATAGAAGGTGATAAGTTACTAAAATTGTTTATACTTGCGATGAAGGGGGAAGTAATTTCTTTATATATATATATATATTATCTATATGGGACACGGGATCAGTTGGGAGTGCTGCTAGTGTACCAGCCTCCCTGCTGCATAGCAGCCTCCCTGTCTGAGCTGCTGGAGGCCATCTCGGGGTTGGCAGTGGAGTTCCCCAGACTTATGGTCTTGGGGGACTTTAATCTGCTGTCCCTGGGGTTGGCCTCGGAGGTGGCTCGGGAGTTCATGGCTACCATGGCAGCCATGGGCCTATCCCATGTCATTGATGGCCCGACCTGGGACAGTGGTCACACCCCAGATATGGTTTTCTTGTCGGAGCAGTGGCAGCGTGATCTGGTGTGGGATTTTATATTATCCCCCCTGTCATGGTCAGATCACTCCCTGGTGGCGGTGGGATTCTCCTATGCTGCCCCCCTCCGCAGGGAGGTGGGACCTATTCGAATGGTCCGTCCCCGGGGACTGATGGACCCGTATGGGTTCCAAAGGGAGCTGGGGGTTGTTCCTGAGGCCTTGCTGCACGACCCAGTGGAGGCTCTGGCCGCAGCCTGGAACAAGGAGGCGGCTGGGGCCTTGGACAGGATCACGCCTGTGCGTCCTCTCTTGGCCCATCACCCCCGGTGCTCCCCGTGGTTCACGGAGGAGCTGAGGGAGTTGAAAAGGGCTAAGAGACGTCTAGAGCGCTGCTGGCGGAAAACTGGGGACGAATCAGACCGAACACGGGTTAGAGCTGCTATTAAGGCCTACCTAGTGGCGGTAAGGGCGGCGAAACGTCAGCATTTCTATGCTCTTATTGCATCCTCAGAGTGTCGCCCTGCAGCCCTGTTTAGGGTCACCCGGGCCCTCCTGGGAAAAGGGGGGGCGGAGGACTTCTTGCAGGGTTGTGCAGAGGAATTTGCTGAACACCTGATGGATAAAATCGCTCAGATCCGTTCTCAGTTGGAAGCCAAGCGTGGAGTAGGTCCAGTGGAGTTGCCCGGGGGGCGTCCTTGCCCAGTTATCTGGGAACGGTTTGGTCCTGTTGCCCCTGAGGAAGTGGACAGGGTCCTCGGGGCTGTCAGTGCGACCACCTGTGGTTTAGATCCTTGTCCCTCCTGGTTAGTTAAAGCTACCAAGGAGGTGACTTTAGGGTGGGTTCTGGCGGTGGTTAATTCATCCTTGCAGGAGGGGGTGTTTCCGAAGCCTTTCAAAGAGGCTTTGGTCTGCCCACTCCTCAAGAAACCGTTGCTAGACCCCACCCTCCTGGACAATTTTCGTCCAGTCTCCCACCTTCCCTTTTTAGGAAAGGTGGTAGAAAAGGTGGTCGCACGGCAGCTTCTGAGGATACTGGAGGAAACGGATTATCTGGGCCCCTATCAGTCAGGATTCAGGCCCGGTTATGGGACAGAAACAGCATTGGTCGCACTTTTAGATGATCTCCGGCGAGAGCGGGATCGGGGGAGTGCATCCATCCTTGCTCTTCTTGACCTCTCGGTGGCTTTCGATACCATCGACCATGTTATCCTTTTGGGTCGGCTGCAGGAGTTGGGGCTGGGTGGCACAATGTTGCACTGGTTCAGCTCCTTTCTCCAAGGCCGAACCCAATCGGTGTTGATAGGGAGCGAGAGGTCCAGCCCCCGGCCCCTACTTTGTGGGGTGCCACAGGGGTCAGTACTTTCACCGCTCCTATTTAATATCTACACAAAACTGCTGGGTGAGATCATCCGGCACCATGGGGTGAGGTATCATCAGTATGCGGATGATACTCAACTATACATCTCCATCCCAGGTGCCTTAAGTGACGCTGTGACTGCCCTCTCGCGGTGCCTGGAGGCTGTGGGGGCCTGGATGGGGGACAACAGGCTTCAGCTGAACCCTGGTAAGATGAAGTGGCTGTGGATACGGGAAGCCTCAGGATCTAGGAGCTTATCATCTTTGGTTCTTGACGGGGTTGCACTGCCCCAGACAGATCCGGTGCGTAATCTGGGGGTTCTCCTGGACTCACGACTCCTGCTCGAAGAGCAGGTGGCAGTCGTGGCTAGGAGGGCCTTTGCACGACTTCGTGTTGTGCGGCAGTTACGCCCCTTCCTGGATCAGGAGGGCCTCCGCACGGTCATTCATGCCCTGGTCACTTCCAGGTTGGACTACTGTAATGAGCTCTACATGGGGCTACCCTTGAAGAGTATCCAGAAGCTACAGCTGGTACAGAATGCAGTGGCGCGGACAGTTCTTAATGCCCCTAGGAGGGCACGTATAACACTCCTGTTGCGTGAGCTGCATTGGTTGCCAGTTTGTTTCCGGGTCCAATTCAAGGTGTTGGTCATCACCTTTAAAGCCCTTCATGGCATGGGACCAGGTTATCTGAGGAACCGCCTCGCCCCGGTCATCTCAGCCCGCCCCACTTGGTCCAGCAGAAGGGGCAGGTTGCAGACCCCACCCGTCAAGGAATTTCGATTGGTGGGGTCTAGGCACAGAGCCTTTTCTGCTGTAGCGCCCGCCCTATGGAACATCTTGCCGCCTGAGGTGCGGTGTGCCCCCTCCCTCATGGCCTTCAGGAAAGAGATCAAATCCTGGCTCTACCAGAAGGCCTGGGGGCCAGAGGGGGCCCGCACCTGTGGAGATGGCTGGTGGGGTGAGGGGTTGTCCCCCCCCCAGCATCTTACAGGTTTTTTAGGGCCAAATTATAGGTGGTTTTAGGCCATT